>NC_060211.1:91154500-91454750 GCF_021130785.1 Homalodisca vitripennis
TTTTACATTTCATAAGCATATGTGACAACAAGAATTAGGTTCAGCGTATTAATTCATTTATATATTAGAGCAAAATCTAAAGCAAGTAATTAGTTACCATTATATTTTTGTTCATAATTAAAAACCTGCAACTGTAATATACCCTTAAATATATACCCTTTTAAATTATTGATGTAAAACATTTTGGGAGGTAATATGACAAATGCAAGGAATCTGCAAGTTTTGAGAAACTATTTATGTTGGCAATTCATTGAGCTACCGTTTAATTGGTTCGTAACCTGAGTTAGTGTAAGAAAAAGAGCCTTATATATTTTAGCAAATTACACATAAACTAGTAATGTACAACTTAAAAAAAATGTTCTTGAATTGTCAGGACAAATAAAAAAATGTTATTATTATTATTATTCCTACATAATTTATTTTTATTTTCTTATGTAGGTAATTTATTTAAAAAAAGTGCTGAACCTCATGTTGTTAAAATTATACGTGCTTCATGAATATTAATTAAAAATTTATTTAAAAATCCGGTAAAACTTCAGTTTACATTTTTTATATATATTTCGAATTTTATATTACAATAGAAAAGACTACCTCTACATTACTGAAATTTATATCGTTTTACGGTGATGAGATCAATATTACGTAACCTAGTTGTTTATAGGTAGTAAAATAGACCGATATCCCGCAACGAGAACAGTAAAATGTATATTGGAACCTATTGCAATACAATCCGACCACCAGTCATCAGTATATTGAGACTTTGTTTTCTGTTCATATGTTTCCAGTTCTATGTTACTTTTTACACTGTTTTTGCATTATTTTGATGGCGAAACTACGGGCCTGTATTATAATTATTCGTACGTTTTTAAGTAAAGAAACATAATGTCAAAGGGGACTAGACTAGTTTAATACAACTTGTGTTGTAATATATGTATCAAAATTAACTCTGGAATATATGTTATAAAATCTGTGAAACCAATGTTAAGTAATAATTATGAAACTTACCTTGATACATTGTTGGCTCGAAGTGCCGTTGGAAACAGCTGTCCCAAGAATAACTTCATCATTTTTTACTTCTGTAATTAATGATTCTTAAACTGAAAATTTACTTTCTGGGTTTCTTTATACAACACGTCACACAATAAACCATTAATAATTTTACACATAAAATATACATCCTATTTATACTAATGGAAAATAAATTAATAATAACGTTAAGTGTACAATAATACTATAAGAATTAAAAGTTTTTATTACAATGTTACATACAGGGTGTACATAAAGTCCTGCACGGGTATAATATTTTCTGAACGATAACAGATAAAGAAACAAGATTTGGTACATCAATACTACACCTAAAAATCTACTTTTTGAAGGAACTATCAGTTTTCTGTAATATCATGGGGACGTCCCGCAAGGAGTCAGAAGGAAATCTTAAATAGGAGCATAGGTCAATATGGACATCATTTTAAAGGGCTTATCTAGCAGAGTTTAATGCCGCAAACCGCACTCAAAAAGATTGATCCAGTACAAAATGGCGGCTGTTCAAAGATTTTACTTGGTTACATTTTATTAGTAGCCATAACCCCAGTAAAGCAAAACTGCAACCAAACGAATACTGCAGCTAACTACTACATTATGCTTGTCAGTTGTACAGAAGTGAATTATGACATTATTTATCCTCAAGGGTTACAGATTTGGTCCTAATATATTGATAACGGAGAAAACCTGATAACAGTAACAATTAGAAATCTCAGCGAACTATGACGATCGGAAACACTTCCTGTTTTCATAAAGTGTTGAACAGTTCTCCCTACAGTTGTTCTAGAAATTGGCTGCCTCTCGTGAAAGTAGTCATTAAATAAATGGCATGCTTCCTCGTATGATCGTCTGTTATTTCCCCAACCATCATAAGAAGTGTTATACGTTCACGTTCGTCAAGCGACATAGTGTAGTTGAGAACTACAAGCAATACGACAAACTCTTTTGTACTAAAGCGCACTGATAAAATGGATGGACAGCACTACTAAAACAAGAAAACTAGAATAGCCTACTATGAATAGACTGGCTAATAGGAAAGTCCTAACTGCGACCCAAAGATAAGAGATTTCTAATTGTTACTGTTATCAGATTTTCCCCGTTATCAATATATTAGGACCAAATCTGTAACCCTTGAGGATAACTAATGTCATAATTCACTTCTGTACAACTGACAAGCATAATGTAGTAGTTAGCTGCAGTATTCGTTTGGTTGCAGTTTTGCTTTACTGGGGTTATGGCTACTAATAAAATGTAACCAAGTAAAATCTTTGAACAGCCGCCATTTTGTACTGGATCAATCTTTTTGAGTGCGGTTTGCGGCATTAAACTCTGCTAGATAAGCCCTTTAAAATGATGTCCATATTGACCTATGCTCCTATTTAAGATTTCCTTCTGACTCCTTGCGGGACGTCCCCATGATATTACAGAAAACTGATAGTTCCTTCAAAAAGTAGATTTTTAGGTGTAGTATTGATGTACCAAATCTTGTTTCTTTATCTGTTATCGTTCAGAAAATATTATACCCGTGCAGGACTTTATGTACACCCTGTATAGTACAGCAACAATCGTAAACTTTTCGTTTTCTAGTTTCATGGTTGCTACTTACTTATGTATCAAAAGAATTATACATCTGTATGAAAGCAGAAGTTACTGTACATTTTTGTCCTAAAATGTTTTAAGTGTTTTTAAAATTGTTTTAAAATAAAGCGCGTTTAAAATATACATCAATAAATCATAAATTTAACAGTAGACTCGTTTCAGAACAGTGTTAATTTATGTTTATATGTAATGTACCATGCTTTTAAAGTACTATATATCCAAGAGACTTGAAAGTTACACTACCTATTCCAGTTTCTAAGCACAACGACGCACCCGATGCAATATCTTATCGTAGAAATATAATCTAAATTTAAATAATCTGAAATCTGAATGACATTACGAATTAATAGGTATTCGTAAGAGGCATTAATGCACTCTTTGTAACCTGTTTAAAATGGTTTTATATTAAATAAGTTACAGAATTTTACGTAAAAGATATATTAAATTATTATTAAAATAATTCCCTTCACCAATTTTACACACTCATATCATAAACAAAAGTTAAAATTCCTTAAAATATCAAGATGTGTGAATTAGAAATACAATAAAACGTTAAACGAATAAAAATATATCTGTTAATAGTTGTGCATGATTTAAATATAAATATTTAAAGTATTAAAAATGAAGACAAATTTCATTGCATTTTCAGTATAAGTAGACTCTTATAACGTAAAACGTACCTATTCAAACTAATGTCCATAACGTACAAAGAAGTTACTTGGTAGGTATTCAACCATTATTTGATCAAAGTTTGTGCAGATTCAGTGATGAGCAGCAGGAGCCCTCAAGAAATCTGGCTCTCTCACGAATCAAGTCTTACTTCGACGCCATTGTCAGGAAGTAAGTAATAACATGTGTGCTTGGTTTCGGATAAAAATAATAAAAAGTGATGAAAAATTGGAGTTTTGGAAGGAAAGTAACTTCATATTATGTAGAGACAGGAGACCGTGTTGGGTTCTTAATAATAATTTTCCTGCTAGGTGAATTTGATCTTAGACTAAGATAAGTTTGTAATACGGGTTTTACATAATATTAGATTATAAATTTATTTAAAAAAATTTACTAAAGTTATGAAGTCTATGGTAGAGTTGATTGAAACTACGAGTATAATGATGTTTTTTGCTAGAACCCATATTGAAGGCGCCTTGGATATGATTAAGTCAATCTAAACTTAATCTTCCATGCAGAGGATCCACAACGCATAGATAATTAAAGGTGTAAAATAAAAAAGAATTTAAGCGTTCTCGAAGGTAACCGAGAACTATCATAACTTGCAACTTGCTTACTGGAATCTACGACCGATATAGCGATATATTTTCAAACTTTTCCTCAATTTGAAAATTGTCTACAGTTTCAAGTTTTTTGAACACTACAAAAATATACCGTCAACATAACTAATCCAAGTATTAGGAAAGTATGGTAGAGATTTAAAAATATACTAAAATTTCAAAGTGGCTCAAAAATATTGGCAATGAAGCAAGACGAAGGATTGTTACTTTGGCGTTCCCTCAGTTTGGAAATAACATAAGTTTTTTAATAGAAAAAAAAATTGATTCGTACATAAACTGATAAGCATGCACTCTTCAACTTCTTTCCTTGTTTAAATTTGGTATGAGCCCTCCTTTTTCCAAAGGCAACATTGAGTTTGATTATAGTACATTTCCGTCCGTGGGTGAACGTTAGAAAAGCGTATTACACAAGTAAATATCGCATGCAAGAAATGATCCATAAACTTATAGTTTTGCAATAATTTACAAAAACGTACAAGTGGTCTAACGTAATCCTACCCTGGGTTATAAAACGAATATAAAAATGTTATAATATTACATGTTTACATGATACAATGACATTTTGTATATTAATTTTTACCCCAATAACGTTAACATTATTTCTATTTATTACAACTCAATGCCTGTATAGTTTAAAATTAGTTATATATATATATATATATATATATATATATATATATATATATATATATATATATATATATATATATATATAACTTGGATTTATAACAACTTTGAATAACTTGTAGGGATTTTGAACTCTGCATATGGAGATTCACTCAGTCCTAACAAACATAGTTATAATAAGCACTCACTGTGAAGTAAATCTCGCATAAAACAGCATATGAAACAACAAATTCTGGCATTTTTAACTGGCAAGTATCAACTGGCAGATCTTCGGCAATGCGTAGAAATAAATAGAGATAAGATTGATAGCAAAAGAATGGAACATTACAGTCTGTTGATATCACTCTGCCTGGATGAACTCTTTTAGAGCAGGCTCGTTTCTCGATTAGACTCTGTAAGTATATCGTGGGAAATGGTGCTAAACTTTATAGCCTAGTTTTTCAATGTGTCCTATTTATAAAAACTATACTCCCGATATAACTACTGTCGTCTGGTATCATTCCAGTTGTATTAAACTTGAAAAAATACGTTTTTTTATTTTTAAAATAATTCAGATGAACGTGCTATATTTTTTTGTAAAAAACTACTTAAGTTTGTTTACTTTAAACATGTAATATACATAAATTATATTATTATTATTTTTAAATAATAATTTTGATTTTTTTAAAATCTATAATTATTAGAAAAACGGAAATTTTTCACCTAAAAAAGCCTTTATAACAGATAATATGCATACAGCTACTAAAATGAAAGTAAACCAGACCAGAATCAGTATATTACTTAAATTAAAACGTGGAATCGAAAATGCATAATGTATTTTTGAACTGGAATGTAAATTTTCGATTGCGGGGTTCTTTTCCGTAACGACCCACTATGCAATGTTTTATTACATGCTACACTCAACATGGTGCTGCTCAGAGATGCCCTATACTCCCAAAGGACTGTAACAGGGTCGACACACTGTCTATAGGCAGATTTACATATGAGAGCTGAGATTGAGTACAAACACAGATCAAACTCACAGTTACTTGCCAACGAGTGGGAGGATGGTCAATTACAAGAGTAAATCAAATTTACAAACTACGCGTTAAGTGGAACAAAGGGGCTCTAAAAATACCCGCCGCTTATTTCAAAGAGAGTTAAAGCGACATGCACTCACTCTAGCAAGATAACTTGAGACCCCCGCACTCGTGATTTACATTTTCGAATACTGGCCAGGGAAGCGCCGCTGTCTTAAAGGTCACATGATGTCATTAAAGGTGCCGGTCAAATATTTTGACCAATTAACGGATAATCAACTGATTGTCTGTTTGTATACAGCGAGTGCTGGCAGCTCATTGAGTTTTATGTACAAAAATAAAAATGTAAAACAAATTGATCTAAAAGTAAAATTATATTTAGTTTTGTACTGTAATGAACACTAATTTAATTCGGGAAAAGATTTTTTGTCATATGGCATGATATCTTGAATTAGGTTCTAGCAGTATCGTTTTCATATTTAAAATTGGACATGAAACTTCAATTTTCCATATATACAAAAATAAAATCTATGATGGTGCACGTTAACTATAGAATCTAGCTGAGCACCAATAGGCTTATCACTCAGTAGACTGACAGTCTTTCTTTTCTTCATGCCGGGGGAACATAAAAATGTGTTATATATAATGCATGTATCTGTCCGCAGAACTTCTTTAAACGAAATAAATTTTAACTTTTTCCTCACACCTCAGCGATTCCGGTTACAAATTTAACATTGCCAATGACATTAGCTCGGCGGTTAAAAAATAAAAAAAAAAAAAAATCAAAAAAAGGAAAATAGAAACTAGGATTTGGTAATAAAAATAAAAATCTTCATATCATAGTTATATTTATTGTTACAATAATTATCGTCATAATTTTATACCGTGAATTTGAATCAATTTCATGTTGGATTAATTGAATAAGATTGTCGAGAAAAAATAAAGTAAAGTGAATAAGGAAAGGTTTTATTCTTCACCATCCATTAACGACGAGAACAAGTTTGTTGTTTTGCCTCTTGTAGCAGAACTTAAGAGGATGTCTGGAGGGGTCAGATATTGCAAGTGTTATTATTTAGAAAAAAAATGTTGCTTTAATGGCTCCTTTGTATCTTAGTTATCATTCATGTTGCTATTTTATTTATTACCTTGGTGATGCTTAAATTATTAGAATAGAAAGATATTGAAAATATGAAAAGTTAGATACTAAATAATCAATATTAGTTATGGCGTACTAGCATTTACACCCTCCGTGTGGCTGCAGGTTAACTGTTTAACTAAATTTATTTTTTGAATTAATGGGACTCATTCACTTATGCACAGAGGCTAGATAAGGGAATATTTCTAGTACATATCAATATTTATTTTTTTCCAAAATTATGATTGTTTTATTACTAAAGTAAAAAAAAAACAATAACCTATTAAACAATTAAACAATATAAGTAAAGTAATAATTATATATTATTAATCGATTACATAGCTCCTATTATATAAATGTTAGTAACATGATAAAAAAGAACTAATGTATGATTTGATTTGATCTTTCTTTCTAATTATTGTATGTTCTGAGAGAGTCACGATTAAGGTACTGTTTATCACTGTTAAATCTTTCAATTTCGTCACATCCTGACTACTACGAAAACTACTGCAAATGACAATCGATTTAAAGAAAAAATAGGCTGTTTCATAAAATAATGGAAATTTTCTTTCTGCTCCAAATTAATTCAACAAAATAGGTTTTGGACAGTTAATTGTGGTTATGTATCTAGGTTTATAACTAAAGTATTTAACTAAACTTTTATACACGTGTAAAGTAATTTTAACCATGTACAATAATCATTGACACATCCTCCTTAAAACATCATTTGAAATCTCCTTAAAACCAGAAGTTCCGAACGCGACAATCTTTTACCGGTAGCAGCGCTTTAAGTAAACTGTGCTTGTTGGACTAATGAAGCTACTTATAGATTCTTATTTCAGAAACTTTGAAAATGCAAAAAATGAACAATTTTACAATAAATATTTATAATACACTTCGAAAAAACTATTTAATTGTGTAATAATGTGTAATAATAAGTAATGAATAAGTAATGAATAAGTAAATAATAAGTAATAATAAGTAATGAATAATACATGTGTAATAATGAGTTCACTTAAACACAGGACAATAACCATAGCGCTCAAATTACCGCACCTCAGCAACACAAACAGATACAGCTTTATGTTTCACTGATAGTATCCACGATAAAATTGAATCGTACGACACGAATATTTTATGCCCGTGAAAATTGTCGACTGTTACTAAACGCTACAATAAACTTTTTTGTTCCCTTCTCTATCTGTATGAACGAGATATCGTGGATAAATGAACAATATACTCTTCTATTAACTGTTAAACCACTTATTTTACTATTCTATGGCTGTTAGAATCTATGCTAGTTCTACGTCTAGTAGAGATTTTGATGTTATTTCAGTTACCAATATATGATATATTAAGGAAAATTGAAATTTATGCATACTTTTCATGCTCAGGCTGTTAAATTCCTATATTCAAAGAGGAGCTATAATGATTCTTATAAATTTAATTAATTAATTCCAAAACAAAGACTCTCGTAAAATTAAGTATCTGGATTACAGGATCTCGTATGTTCCCATCAATATAGTCAATTAAACAAATACTGAGATTCGGGATTGTAATCTATCCTCTTATTCAGGTGCCAATAAGAGCAAGCACAAACTTATGTATTATGATATGTATTTATTTATTTATTTATCTCAAGTAGTAAATAAAAATATTTTAGATATATTTGAAACCCAATGAAGAGGATAGAGAATTGTATCTTGGAAGCTTAGTATTCAAGTTTTGTAATATATGTCAATGGTAAAAGTTTGATATTCCGCTATCCTGAAAAGTTGACTGTCAAAATATTATTTTATCCTTAATAAATCTATCAAAATTAATTGAACTTCCAATTCTAACCCATAAATGATGAAGGAACAGACAGGCTTGTGTCTAGGAATAGGTTGGCATTCCCAATTCCGCTTGACTTTGTGTATGTTACGAGTAATGTGAATGCTGAGTTAAGCTCCGGTTCATCTTCCTCTTAGTGCAGCGAATGGGAACTGACGCTGTTAAAGACCTGAAATCCGTACTCGTATTAATCTGAAGAAATTTCTTTCGGCGAAGAAGAAACTCAAAATTAACTCGTTACTTCGTTTCGACATCATAGACAACTAGACCACAAATTATACGGTCATTTAGGTAAAGAGGTATTTTCATTGTCTCATCAGGAGAACAATTAAGTGTACTATTATGTGATAGACACGATCTCTATTTATTAAAGCTGAGTTAGTTAATAACATTATATTATATTATTATTAATAATGTAACAATCATATAATGCAGAAAATCATTTTAAAGTTTCTCTGATTATTTTTTTTATCATATATTATACAAATCACAATGAAGCACACTGTCAACAGCTGGGGCATTTAGTAAACTTCAGTGTGAAATGTGTGCGTTTAAATGAATGTCTAAAGTTTAATTGCGAATAAGTGATATAATAATTGTATTTGTTTGCTCTTTATAAAAAATATATTGGTACATGCTTGCAGATCACTCCACTTTTCCAACAATCATATTAACAAGTCGACTGAATTTTGTGTTGAATGTTGTGATTTTTACTGTACGATACATTGAAATTTGGTAACCTATGTTTTTCTTGGAAGAAAGAATTAATGTATAATGTAAGTTTATATGTGAGTTCATTAAAGCTATTTTGAAAACTCCGCCTTTGTTTTGGGTAGCTCCATACTCTCGTACAAATTTTGTTACAATAAATTTGGTCTTAGATTTTACTGAGATACGCCAGCTCTATACAAGACGTAATAGCCACCTCACCACAATCTGATGCTCAGGTGGGTCTTTGATTGAAGAGTGCCACAACGAACACCTGCGTGTTTCCAGCGATCTTCATCGGCTGAGAAATACATTCACTAACTTGTAATCTACAAGAAATTGAAGTGATTTATCATTTTTAAATCAGGTTATTGATTTAAGGTATTTACCTCTCAAACTTATTGAAACTTGAACTTAGAAAGAAATTAGTATAATTACAGTTTCAACTTTGAATCTGTGTCAACTTAAATAGGAAGTTGAATACGAGGCACGAGGAAGTTTTAAGTTAAAATAAGTTACTTCCATACGAGAGTTGATTTATTTTAAATTATATTTATAAAGGTTTTTATTTAAGTTGTATTAGGAAGTTTAAGATCTTGAACTATTTGTTTAATAAATAAAATTATCTGAATGTAAGTTTGGCGATATAATAAAAAAAATAATTTAGTATACAACTTGATAATCTCTCATTTCACTCGGAAATTTGGAAAAATAATGTAGTTCTAGGGATTATAACCCCATTTTAACCCGTCCACTTGGTCGATGTTCGTGAAAAACTATTTATGTGTCTTCTTAGAGCGTTGTACCGTTATGAATAAAGTTTAATTCAATCAAACATCTGTTCGCTTTCTGTGCGCTTTCATTACACGATTTTGTTCAAAATAAAATTTTCTATTAAATTTATATCAACAATTTTGGCTTGCTTCTTGGTGAAATAACAAAGTTGCAACGTATAACGCAACACATTTATCACTAAATGTTTTGGATCTGATACAATTATGAGACTGTCTTATTCAATTTATTACATCAAAAACCATTTAAACGAATTGGTTTCTTAATCTACCAATACCAATGCAATCTTCGGAAATACCTCGGTTTTGCATGGTAAGCTTAAATCCGGGTGAAACTTTTCGTTAGCCTTAACTCGCTAATGAATAATTTTCGAACAGGTTTACTTAACATTTTAAATTATTTTTATATGTAGAGTGAGCTCCAAAAGTTTCTGCACATCGTAGTAAATCACACCGAATATGTAACTGCGAGGATAACAATAGTTGGTTGATCCTCGTTCAAGGCGTCTGTGACATTTTACTATGCATGAAACATCTTATAAGATACTAATTTAGAACTTACACACACATATATATATATATATATATATATATATATATATATATATATATATATATATATAAACAGAATTTAGGGATCTAAACTCATTAAACAGTTGTTTACGCACGTTAATCAAACTATTGAAAAATATATTACCGTCTACCTCAGATTAACCTATCAAATTCTAAAGTTGAAAATGTTCATTTGCGCCAAAATAACTAAGTCAGCTCAGTTTAGTTACATGTTGAAACTGCGCTGAGCAAGTGATTTGGAAACTGCTTGCGAGTTTCCTCAAGTAGTTTGAAAGTTTGTACTTTTATAACGTATAAACTTACTGCCGGTACATGTTTCTTTTTATAAGATACGCTGCAACTTTATAGACACATACATTAAGCAACACGTAATATCTAAGGTTCCGTCGATAATTCAGATAGAGTTTTTAGTGCTCTATTTTTGTCCATTTCACTATTTCAAATTTTAAAAATCTCAAAACATTTTACAAATTTTTTATGGTTGCATTTTGAATGAAACACGACTTTATTAACATATGTATTTTAAAAATATATACAACTGACGTTAATGAAAAAGAGCCAATAGACTTCTAAATGTTATAAAATTACGTTTATTTTCCTCCTGCAATGAATATTTATGGCTTTTTCTCGGAATGTTATTTATTAATTTAGTAAGCATTATAATTGTTAAAATAATGTAATGTAATAAACATTTCTTTATTAATTTTCTATTATTATTATTATTATTTACAGGTATGAATGAAATACTTACATTTATGTTCACTTTTTTTACTTATTGTAATAGCCTATACTTTTTTCAACACCGATGAGGTACGACAAAGTTTGATATAATCTGTAAAATATGCAATGAGAGACCTCTGTGTTGCTGATAATCTAGATTATACAACAATCAGAACCAGAAGGTTCCATGATCCAGGCAGAGGCTGAAGTAAGTTATTGAGAGGATTACAACACACAAAGGCGGGGGACAATAACAAAGAGGCATCCTCAAATATGATCACTTGCAGGGAATCTCGTCTCATAGCGCGGAGTCTGTCTTGGTCAGTTTGTACATTATATCTCAGCTGTAATGGAGAACCTCCGACTGAAAAATATAATACAGGATTTCGAGTAGAATTATTTCAGTTCTTTTAATATATTCATGCTGAAGTAGAACATTCTGAGTGTAGCTGTGTATTTCACAGGCATTCCATGAAAATAAATCCTCTTAAATAATATTTGCAAGAAAATGTACTCTTATTTGAAAGTAAGATCTAGCTATTAGGTTCACATTATAGCTAGTTACGATAATTAGTAATTTACGATAGCTTGTGTTCTTTATAAATCCATTTTTGTAACCTGAGATGGTTTGTACTGTTCAAGAAACACGCTCGGATCTCAGAGGAACAATCAACGCAACGTCTCCGAGCTACTGGACAATCTGCTCAGAGGCTACAACAGCGTGCATCCTGGTCTGTCAGCCAAAATAGTATACGGCAGCATGACCCCTTAAAGCTTAGATTCTAATAAGTAGTGAACAAAATAAAAAAAGAACAAGATGGCAACCGAAACACACTTTTATTCTTAAATCATGTTATAGATTCTTCAATGTTTCATAGAAAGACGAATACACTGAAAAAAGAAAGTCAAATGGTTTTGAACGGTTTATAATTTTTTAAATCTGTATTTAAAAGTTATAATAAAAATAGTGTCAATATTTATGGAGGAAAGATTTTTGCAACGTCATTGGAACGTGTAGTTATGACTGTAACATGTCAGTAGAAAGTCGTGTGTGGCTGTAGGCTTATTTATAATTTTTTATCTTTGGAAATAAGTTATTTAGATTTCTTTTTCTTCGTAATCACTTAACTCTATTGCACTAGTGACCACTTCCAATCTACTAGTTCATTCACAGAGCAAGGAAAACTCCCTCATTTTTTGGTTATAATAGAATTTCATCAAATTTTAACGTTTCTAGCAAATTTAATTTGACATGATAGCTTTGAAAATACATAGACTAAAAGTGTAAATCCACTCCTTTAATATAATCATTTAAATATAGTATTGACACTTTGAATTGACTCGGTGAGAAAAGTACCAAAGGCTTCAATTATTGCATGAAACTTACTGACAACATTAAATATTTTTTTAAATCAAGAATTATTTTTGGCGTTCAAGATTTTCCACTTCTTTTTCCAAATGTTTATGTATTTTTTCATAACTTTTCAATAGAATTCTTATCGCTAAATCTATTTTTATTCACCGTAATTTGTGACATTCACCACAAACACCGAAGAGCTTAAATTCACGATCATCGATATCCTCCAAACGTCTTAGGAAAAAGAATTATTTTTATTTCTCTCACAAAATATATCTGTCTACTAGAATCACACTATTTGTTTTTCCTTAAATACAGCAATCTTAAAGAAAAGAAATCTTACTTTATTGCTAAATAATTATAAAATATTACACTGATTTAGAATTGACGCTCTAATTTATTAATCATTTTATTATTATTACCGCTATGTGTTGACCATGCCAGAAAATAAAAAATGTAAAAATAAAACAATCCTAAATAAATTATCAAATAGGTAAAGAGGTCAAGTGGGGACAGACTTTATCACTTGAAGAACTCCGTTTAGTTTACGGATGCCATTTTTATACACCCCTTATTCACACCACAAAAACTGTGAAAATACTTAATAACAACAGCAGACGAGATAAAAGACAAGTTAAAGAAATTTTAGAGAAAGATTCAAGAATCTTCTTTGTTTAAATGAGTATTTTCCTTGCTTTACATTCGCTTATATAATAAGAGAATTACCATTTCAGACCAACATTTAAGTACGAACAGCAAAAACGTTACATAATTAAATTATGAACTTTCTTCTCGATGTGTTCAGCGTATGTCACTGTGGTAACCATTGAATCACTTATTTAAATGTTGGAAAGTAATTTGTCTAGGGGAAATATTAGCTTATACAGGTTTTACTAACATTGAATTAAAACCAAACATCTTAGTTAACATAAGGATTGTATGAAAAGATGTAGGCGTATAGATGACAAAACATTGGTATTATGGAAGGCAAGCATCCATCTATTGTGTATTTTTTATGTTGTAACACCTTAATTTTATATAGAACTCAAGTAATTCTTAAAAATTATGTTTTATAGTTTGTATATTTTAAGGTTGTTTCAAGATAGGTTAAACGCGAAAATAACGAATAAATATAATTTGCATATATTTATTGTTTATTAACAATGAAAAAGACTATGATAATCGAATGCCTAGTTCTGTTTATTGTTAAATATTACTCACAGCGTCAGACTGCTCCTCAATAATATCTGCTGTTATATTTTCTTAGAAACTTCATAGTAACATACTAGATGTTTGTATTCATATCGAGTAATGATGTTTTCATTTGTTCATACTTATTTTTTTAGTTATGTTAATAGATATGAATATTTGTTGTGATTTACTAGGAAAGTAACTGTCACTATAAATTGTATAGTACAAACATGTTTAAAAAATCGCGAAACGAAAAAATTTTATTTTGTAACTAGTACAGAGTACCAAGTTAGGATCTTACTATAAATACAAATATATTTACAACACCAATATTAACCACACTACACCATAATTATACTAAAAAGCAACATAATTTATTGAAGGAGGAGCTCTTCCTTATGGGAGAAAACCAATATAGTAGAAACATCCCACAAATTATAGGACATTAAAAAAAATTACTATTGCAATAAATAGCATTAATTTTGTTTTTTTTTTAACAAATTTTTCACCATTACTGGATATAGTTTCCAACTCACTTTGTTTCCAAAAATATATTATTTTAGCGAACTTCAGAATAATTTTTCTCTGGAAATAGATTTGCTGAATTTAAAATCAACAAAAAAACAAACGATTTTAAAATATGAATAACACACAAAAGTGCAGTAAAAGTAAATTGTTAAGAGGATAGATTTTCTATAGATTATCCTTACATTAACTGTGTTTTCTACGAACACAGGTTAGGTTAGGTTAGGTTAGGTTATGTTAGGTTAGGTTAGGTTAGGTTAGGTTAGGTTAGGTTAGGTTAGGTTAGGTAGTTAATAAGTTTTATAACTGCAAATAGTGCCTATTAAAAATTGGACTCGCGTTTTTTGTTTGCCAAAATATAATTTAATCCACAATACCGATATTGAAAATGTATCTTCTTATTCACGTTCTGTGAAGGTTTACGAGGAAAAATGTATATAGATACAACAGAACTTAAGTAAGTAATTTTCTGGCTAATATAATTACCAAGTCTCGACTAATTCCTTCTTATCCGATTCGAAGGTACTTGTGAAAATAAAATAAATATATAGGTTTTTGGGCTTTGAGTGTGTTTATATAATTTGATATATTTAGTTCTATGTAGTAAAGAAACATAAATATTTCAACAAACACATCACCTGTACTATACTGGTGGATGCATGCTTCATATAACAATCCCATAGTAACTATTTTTGTAAATACAGAGAATTTACCGGTTTGAGCAAACGTATATGCTACAATTGTGTGAATCATTCAAACAGTTACGTTTCATTCATTATTATCATATTTTTAATATTTTTACGTGCTGCATGCTCTGGTAGGATTTCATTAAGTAGTGGAGACGGAGAATCTAGTATAAGGATCTCACTTTATAAAGAAATACCTTACTAATAAAGTAGCTGTGCCATGTGAAGGATAACCCATTGAAATAATTACCTACATGGAATAATGATCCTGCTCTCTGCTGACGTGAAATATTCTAGAACTCACATCTTCAACAAGATCAAGACATAAATAATACAACCATCAATATAGCACTAATAGTATTACTATGAAATTGGATACCTGTGTGGAATATATTACTGGCGTAGGATTATTATCAGTTATTTCTGGAATAGCTTTGACTAGGATTGACTATATTACAGAAGACTAGACGCCACATGAGTCACTACAGTCAATAGATAGATGAAGAGGAGGGAATTCGAGAGAGACAGGTTTACTTTGATCAGCGGGTAACTAATCGCCGGGACATTGCGATATAGCGTCGCCGTGTTTTGCTATTAATGTTTTAAGTTTTATTAAGATTTAAAACTATTTTCCGGAAACTAGTCATCGTTCAGTAATACAAAATATCAGTGAAATATATTTAATGTAACTGATTCGTTGTATCACTAAACAATGACAAATGTTCAAATAATTATATTACATTTATTAGTTGCATGTGTGTCGACTAAAAACAATTTTATTACATATAAAAACACGATATTTTAACCGTTCAAATAATGTAGTTATCAGAAAAATATATGTGGATTTGTAATAGGAACATTGTTTGTTGTACTAACAAACAACATGAGACAATATCCTGTCTTTTACTAGTTCTGGTATAGGCTGTAGATTGGTACGGTACAATCAACTAGACGAAAATATAGCGAGGTAATTAGGAAGGATGTGATTAAAGTTAGTGGATAATGCCCCGATTGTCAATTGGCTACCAGAATGACACAATATCCTGTCATTTATGGCCATCATACAGGTAATAGCATTTTATTTTTACACATACAGTTTTGAAAACTAACTAACAAACAGTAATGTGAGGTATAGAATAGCGTGATTACAGTCGGAATATTATAATCGACATGAGACAATAATGCCACCTATTGCTTTCTGTTTTAGGAGAGTATGTAAATTGACAACGTCACGAACAACTAGACATCACGAACTAATACAGCGAGAAGGTAATTAAGGAGGCGGTGATGTGAGGCTGCGGGTAACGCACTGATTTTAGCAAACTAATTACCAGCATTGGACAATATCCCGTCATCTGCAGGTTCTGGAGTAGACAGTAGATCGCCGACACCACACACAATTGTATACCACTTGTGAATGGTGTAATGAGAAGGGCATTCACTATTTATGGTCCATGTTAGTTTTTCTCTTTATCTATTCGTAACTTGAACCCGCCTTAATGGTCTGTAAATTACCGGAAATGCTAGTCTATCGCCTTTTCTGATGTGCCATGTATGTTTTGTTCAGTAAACTATTTGTACAGTGAAATGGTTGGTAAAACCGATAATAATGCTTGTAGCTTTATTGCAAAATGTTGGGATTATTGCATTTAATCATATGATTGGTCTGCACTTCATTCGGCACGAATCACTGACTAAATAGTGCAGTGATTAATAGTAACATCGGCGAATGGTATTCAATTTGAGAAGAATTATTTGTGACTATCTAAACGGCCTAGTTGAACTCCATTAGAACCCAAATACGAGAGTATTTTCAGTATGTCCACATTCATTTATATACCTTGTGTATTATTGTTTTGTATGTATTGGACTCTGCTGAACACATATATGTAATATAATACTACTTATTCATGCACGATGTGGGGACACCGTATTAACACTGTGACTGCAGTATTATCTGATGCTAGTTGGTATTTAGCAAAATAACAATAAACTGCTCAGCACTGATGAAGAAGCCTTATGCTTGACATGGTCTGGAAAAGAGGCAAATATATGTGTATTATTAAGTGATTTATTAAGAGGAGAAGGAAAAAAAATTGCAGAATAGCCAATAAATTTGTCTGAAGATTGTTATCAACGGTATAATGGTAATATTGTCTGTGTAAACCTAGTGTATTACCAATGCCCTTAAGAAACTGGTGGTGCAGTGTTAACGTTGAATCTAATGTATCTACAATGCCACTAAGAAACTGGTGATTTAGTGTTAATGATGAGCCTGATGTATATCCAGTGCCACAATGAAACTGGTAAGATAGATTTCATTTTGATCGAGTAGAATGTGTATTTCTATTAGGAAACTTTTAAATGTAAACATAAAAGGATTTTTATGCTCTATAGAAACTAGTGGATAAAAACATCGAAACTGGTAAAACTAAAAGTAGATGGCAGATGGTAGAAAGTAAGTGGTCTTAAAAGAAGCATTTTGTTCTAATGAAAACATGTATAAGGTATATATACGGGTGAATTTAAGTTAGTGTCGAAAAATTTTTTGGGTGATACTACTCAGTATTATAGACCAAAATATGAAAATAAAAAATCCCTATCTCATCTATCTTTTAACTACGACCAATTTAGCTATTTTGTTAAAAAATCATGTTTTGTTGCAATAAAACTCAATTTCCTCCATTATTTTTAATGTTTTTTTAATTCTGAATCCATTTTTGAAATCTACACAAAATTTTACATAGGAATAATGGATAAAAACTGTCTTGAAAATAAGTTTGATACAAACAAATTGCTAATAAATCAAATTCTTAAGTTTTCGGCAAAAACATTAAAAAGATATTAGACCCGAGGAATTAAATGAAGTTAATTCTAAAGAGAGGCCAATACCACAAAAAACTTGCCCATTTTGTGGGCTTGAAAATGACATAATGCAACGTTACTTTTATTTTCATCTTATACTGGTTATTAAAGAATCAGTATTGGAAAACAAGGTCTACTTAAAATATCACGGTGCCAAATAACCAGTCAAAATTGTGTTTGATTCAATAATAAATCAAACATAGGATAAACACATAAAGAACAGTTACAAAAAAGAATAATCATAAAAGAAAGTAATCTACAAATTGCTTTCAAATTGCCTGCCTCCGTTTCTAATGCAGGCTCTCGCACGCTTCCTCATTGCCCTAACCGTCACGTTCAAAGATAACTTATTACGCACTATTTGGGCAGCTAACTCAATCCGGTTTCTTAAGTCTTCCTCAGAGTTTACAGTGGTCAAGTAAACTTCCTGTTTCATAGTCCCCCAAACAAAGAAGTCCATAGGAGATAGGTCAGGAGATCTGGCCGGCCAAGCTACAGTTCCAGCGCGACCTATCCATGTCGGGTAATTGTCCGTTAACCACTGACGCACTTCATTGCTGAAATGAGGAGGAGCACCGTCCTGTTGGAAAACTATGTTGTCCCTCTGATTGTGGTCCATATCAAGTCCATCCAGAAGTGTGGGCAAGGTATGCTGTAAAAAGTCCAAGTAAACTTCACTATTTAAGGTTCCTTGAAAAATGTGGGGACCCACAAGTTGGTTTCCGATGACTCCTGCCCATACGTTGAGATGAAAACGTCTTTGAAAGGAACTTTCTCTTGAAGCCCTGGGATTTTGTTCGGCCCAATGGTGCATGTTATGCGTGTTAAAAACACCAGCCCTAGTGAAGGTAGACTCATCGGTGTACAAAATGTTTCTCAAAAAATGATATTGTTCAATATCACTATTGAGCAGCCAGCGACAGAACTCTACTCTTGGACCAAAGTCATTTGGTTCTAACGCTTGAGACTTTGTAAAGTGATAGGGGTGGAAGTTATTTTCGTGTAAGATTCCTAACACTTTACTCTGAGAAATACCAACTTCTCTGGCAAGTTGTCGGCTGCTGACCTCAGGATTTTCTTGAACTAAATCTAGAACTCGTTCATCTAAGCCAACATCTCGAAGAACAGGACCTACCTCATTACGCTGCCTGTGAACTGTTCCTCTCTCCAACAAACGCTGATGTAGCCTCGTAAAAACTTTATCACTAGGAACTCTACGATCTGGGTACCGAGCGTGGTATTCTCTCTGAGCAGCCAGAGCATTCCCGTCACAAAAACCATATACAAAATGCATCTCTGCATACTCTCTCGATGTGAAATCCATGATAGCTACGACTCAAATAACTATTTTTAAGTGGATAGAGGTAAAGTCAGCTGAAAGACAAAATAAAACCTGAAACATGGGGTATTCCTTCATACTTGTGATTGTAGAGATAAGATAGTCAGGAGTAAAAACTGATAAGATATGACAATCCGGAGGCAGGCAATTTGAAAGCAATTTGTAGATTACTTACTTTTTATGATTATTATTTTTTGTAACTGTTCTTTATGTGTTTATCCTATATTTGATTTATTATTGAATTAAACACGATTTTGACTGGTTATTTGGCACCGTGATATTTTAAGTAGACCTTGTTTTCCAATACTGATTCTTTAATAACCAGTATAAGATGAAAATAAAAGTAACGCTGCATTATGTCATTTTAAAGCCCACAAAATGGGCAAGTTTTTTGTGGTATTGGCCTCTCTTCAGAATTAACTTCATTTAATTCCTCGGGTCTAATATCTTTTTAATGTTTTTGCCGAAAACTTAAGAATTTGATTTATTAGCAATTTGTTTGTATCAAACTTATTTTCAAGACAGTTTTTCTCCATTATTTCCATGTAAAATTTTGTCTAAATTTCAAAAATGGATTCAGAATTAAAAAAAAACTTTAAAAATAATGGAGGAAATTGAGTTTTATTGAAACAAAACATGATTTTTAACAAAATAGCGAAATTGGTCGTAGTTAAAAGATAGATGGGATAGGGATTTTTTATTTTCATATTTTGGTCTATAATACTGAGTAGTATCACCCAAAAAATTTTTCGACACTAACTTAAATTCACCCTATATATATTGCATAAGCATTTAGTATAGCATGTTGTTTAAATAATATTTCATTCATTTCAATATATCTAATTTAGGTTGCTGTTATTTAAATATTACTCAGTATATTACATGCTAGTGAGAAAGTAAGCTTGTCAGTTAATTAATTAATTCGAACAACTAACTCATCTTGTGATCCTTCTATCCCGCCGTAGTAGAGGTAAATATCATGATGTGCAGCATGGAGCCTATCTCCGAGGTTGATACAGCAAGTCAATTTTGTAACACTAAACTTCATTAATTCTCTGCTTCTGTACCGCCCTAATGAGGCAATAATTGTCTATCTATCCAAAACAAATTACTTTATATAATCAACTGTAGCCTAATTAAATTGTCTTGTGAAATTAAATTAACAGGAAAATAAAAAGTAAATTTTAATTGTTTGGTATTAAACAAGTAGAACCTTATATTGGTTGAGACACATTGTAAGATTAATTTTAAAGGCACGTTTCAGTTGCAGCCAAGTTTAATTATTGGTTTAAAGGGCAATCGAAGAGCGAATATAATGAAACTTACCGTTAAATTATTGGGTCTCGAAGTGATTTATCAAAAGTACAAATATTTGTTGAAATTTAAAATTCTACTTTCCCATCAGATAGGAAAATGTTCTAAATAGAGAGTTATTTAAAATTAGGATGTATTACCACATTAAAACAAACTATGTACTTCAAGTCCAAAAAGCAACTAGTGTATGGATTAGACACATATTAAATTTGGTTGTCTCATAAAGAATGTTCATTTTTCACAATTCCAAGTTTTATATTACACTTTGATGGTTTCCCGCAACTAAAATATTTCTACTCTATTTATTTATTTACCACAAGCCTATAAAGAACTTTAAAATGTGATTTGTTAAATAATCTCGTACATTTGTGAAAATAATTTATTATTTATGTATATTACATGTTATAGTATTTTGTCGAATGACTTATGAAAGTGCCTTTTCATTTTTCCCATTAAACCATTTATCCTTTTCCCTTTTAATCGTACAGTAATGAAGTATTTTTAGATTTTGCTTAAATTATGTAAAACTCATAATAATTGCTGAAACTAAGAAAATAACAAACATTGAATTTTTATCTCAAACCACCAATGGTTATGTAAATTTTCCGAAAACTGTTAAACAGACAAGAATATGCGTTGAAATTGCTCTAGGACCTCTCTTAATGTCCTAAATAGGTGGAAAAAGTGTAATTTTGCAGAATTTGTATGCTCTTTACAATGTTATAAAGCACAATACGGATTATCATTACCCTTACCATCCATCTACGATATGTCGGTGATCGTATTGTCAGTATTTATATTGTCAATTTAACTCCTCTTAATGCTCTTATCAACAAGAATTTATTAAATTCTTTAGAATCAATATAACTTCTTTGGTTATAATATCTTGATTAGCCTTTCATCTACAGTTTACACTGCTTTTAATCGTGAAACCTATTATTAGTAGTATATATTTAGTAGTAGCACTATTCTCTATATATATATAATTACGAAAGAAAGGTCTGAGTTCAAGAAAGGGTCATTGAAACAATTTCTATTATAAATAATATCACTTCAAATCTCTGTCCTCTCCAGACATCCTCTTACGTCCTGCTACAAGTGGCAACACAACAAACTTGTTCTCAACGTTAATGGATGGTAAAAAGTAATACCTTTCCTTTATTCACTAATCTATAGTAGTTCTGGGTAATCTCAATTAAATCCAGCTAACATGTAATTAATTAATTGTACCAGTACATGAAACACTATTATGAAAATGTATTATCTGTTATTCTTATAACCAAAAGCTAGCCAACTGTATCTATTTTACCTTCCAATCCGTTCTGGCCTTGAGCTTCCTAATGGCCTTATTTGAAAGGACAAAGTATATAAATAAAATATAAATTTAACGTTTTTGTAGCATATAATCAAAAGTAACATATTTTTGCTTTTAATATTATGTGCAAAATAATCACAGCTATATATTTTACAAATAAATAACAATTTAACGTAAAATATCTGCCAAATCCATTAATTGAATTTGAGTTTTTAACCTTTATTTAAAATTATTTCACTTATTCTTTTTTCATAGAATTTCACACAGCTGTTGTAATTTGAAATATTATGAAATATAATTTTCTTGTTTTCTGTTCATATTTCCATTACGATTATACCTCTTATATTCACTTCTATAACAAAATAATTGACATCACTTTCAAGTTCATGATCTCACTACGAATGAATAAAAATTGAAAAGGGTACTTATTTCCTATTTATTTACAGTGTGATGTTAAAAATAAATGTATAAAAGATACCTTCTCCCTTTATTGTCCATTTTAATTTTGACGGAAAAATGTGAATTAAAGCATATTTATCAATTGAATTTGATAATAAATGAAGTTCTAAGAGTGTTTTTCATAAATTAATTATATTATGTTGAGATTTAAATATAGAGAAGTATAACTCAATAAAGTCTTACTCTGAATAAAACACAATACGCAAGCGTTTTTTTCCTTCGCTAAGAGGAAATTTCTATTCGCCACCATAGACATTTGAACACAATCTCTCTTTGCGTGATACTTATTAATATTTAGACTCATTGATAGACAGTATAAGTAACTCAATTACGTACCTCAATGCAGAAGCACAAAGATGTAGAGAGATAAAAACTTCAAAGGAGGCTCCAAAGATTGGAACTCCTACAACCCAAGATGTTGCACAACTCGAGTGCTTCTAGAGGTGGGAACCTTCAAGTTTAAACTTCTCAGAGACTAGTTCCTCGCCTATTGAGACGTAAATCAATAAAAATGAGGAAAGTCATTAAAGCTGAAATCTTAAGAATAACGAACTATTATGTAGGTTAGAAGTTCTAAGAGGCCAGATACTTTAAGTGGGTTTGGTTTCCAAGAGTGCTATAATCCCAGTATACAAGGTTATAGAAGCCTCACTACATACACCGATAATTTCCAAAAGAGCCTGAAAGCTTTTAAGGAACAAAAGCTATGATGCAGAAAAACGTTTAGAAAACAGAAACAGGGATTGAGTATTTTCATAAATGGGAGAACGTATAAATCGAGAGCTTTATACAAATTTTAAAACGGTTTAGTTTAATTCAACAACTTAGTTTTTGAACTCCAACAATATTATTGTAAATGCAATGGTTCTCCCATATTTTTGGAATTACAGTTTATGAAGTGTTAATAATATGTATAAATTATTTTAAACTCTCATAATTCGTTATTACCTAACAACTTTATATTTCGTATATGATCATAAGCAAGCAAACGGCTTCCATATCTCGGACACAAATTAACCGGTCATTGTGACAGGAGATAAGCTGATGACGTCATCATATGAATCCCTTTAGTGAAAACCACACAAAGAGACTTTGTAGGTGTCAAACAACGAGTTCTTGTTGTTGAATATGCCATTTTATGTAGATAAATTTTAGCAGTATCTTTGTTTGTTTTGGTGTAGTAAGACTTAACGAAATTGTAAACCTGTATATATTTGGTTACATGATCACCCTAAAGATTTTAAAGCTTAATCATATCAATGTTCTGTTGTGCATCAATGCTGATCCATCGTTTTTTTACCTAGCTTACACTTTAGACCAACACTTCAATTTTTTTCAATTGATATTATTGTAGAGTAATTGTCCGTACTGTATATAGTATTTCAACTGGACCAATTTGTTTTATTGTTAATGAAAAACAGTAATAATTTATATAGGTAAACAGTTTTTTAATCCTACTCTTATATACAACCTGGGGCAGGGTCCATATCTGTTGCAGAGGAGGGGAGGGCAGCAGGGTTTTCATTGTCGTTATATTAAACTCCGCCTTATAAACTGAATAACCTAATACTAATAAAGTTCTCGTTACTTCCTTTCGGTTCCAACTCCCAGATACTCGTTCAGTATTGCTTCTCACCAAATAACTAATTTGCTTGTATATATATATATATACATTATATATACATATATATATATTAAATTTGTATAAGTGGCACTAGCCTTATATGTATATATGTATGTATTTTATATATTTACAATCAATGAATTATATATACAGTATATATATATATATATATATATATATATATATATATATATATATATATATATATAAACATATACATACTGACTCCTACATACATTCTATTTCAAATCTTCATCATCTTCATTGTGACAATCCTCGATCTCTGGGAGGTTTATCAGTCCAACTAAGTAAATGAAGAGTGGGGAGAAAACTAATAGGATAGATGCCTAAACCACATACGAGTAAGTGGTACAAACTTCCTCCCGTAATTTAAGAAATATATTCCAGAAGATAATCCGAAACACTTTTACGCTATTCCAATTTTAATCTATTAGATTAAGCAAACACAACTTTTTGAAACACCTTAGTAATTATTTTGTTTTTTGAAATCGTGTGTGTCAGCGTTTAGTGACGAAGGGATTTAACCTTGTATCTCGCCAGAGACGTCAAGTCACGGACTGGATTAAAGTTGAGAAATGAGCTTACCTTGAAGCCTACTGCCAAGACTCTTGCTTTCGACAAAACCCGCTTTTGAGGTAGTGGAGTAGTCTTAAGTTTAGGTGGACAGAGTTAATTCTTGGTTAGGATCATGAAGATCAGTTTGCTATTCATATGAATTTTGAATTCTTCGCCAGCTTTGAAGATTAGATTAAATATGAGGATAAGATATTATATTATTTTTCAATTTAATGTATTAGAACTCAACATCATTGCCACGCGTATATTAAGTGTGCGACAATAGGTTTCAAGAACTTGTATCTACAATTCTGTTCATATATAAAAAAATATAACATAAGGATGCAAGGCAGTTAGAAAAAAGATAAAACCTATAAATACTCCAAAGTCAAATTTAACTAGCAAATATGTTCTTCATGCAAAAATACTAGTACTGGAGTGGCGTTTCATTTTTTAAGTTAGTATGGTTTAAAACGTCTGTAGCTCTATAAATTTTTTAAACTACTATCATCAGTAATACACCTATACAGTTCTTTATTTGTTACCCTTTGACTATTTAACCGAAACTAAACAATACAAGAGGACTATTAAAGTGTTTTTTTTTTTATAATATATTTATTTAATTGGCTAAGCGTTAACGGAGTCTGTCACTACAGGGGGTAGAAAAGTTCGAGAACAGGAACAATTTTAATCCTAATAATATTATAAATGCAAAAGTTCCTTTCTTTGTTTATTTTGCTCTTACGTATAAAGAATTTAATATAATGTACTGAAATTTTACATGGATATTTTTACAGTCCCTGGAATGAATAAAGGTGGATTATTATTTCATCCGGGCTACGCCCCACTGGACTTTAAAGTAGCTAAAACTCCTATCTTGGTCTCTAGAGTTGTGAAATATTACTTAAAAAAGCATATATAATGTATCAACTATTTTGTGTATACATTGTTTATTATTTTACATTTTTTCCATTCATAGTAAGTAAATTCTCTAAAGAATGCCAAATATATTTAAAGCCTTTTTAGATTTCAGCGATTAGATAATTTATATCTTAAAAAATTTCCTATTGTCCTAAAAAATGTGTCAGTGTTAGTTTAACTTTAACTGTACATTTACATCAAATATTAAGTATTATAAAAGACCACGTTACTATCTATTGTGTACTATAAATTTAGACTGTTTTAAAACCCATCTTAGTTGTCTTTTGACTGAAGTAGGCTTCTCAGACCTGCTTATGTGCATATATTTTCTAGATCACAGCATCAAAACAAACTCTTTTGTAGTACCAGAAATCTCTTAGACTAGAAGTAAATTCCAACGGCTGAAAGTAGACGCTTTATAACCGAATTATATATTACACGCTTTACAGACGTGTATATATTTTTTTATTGATCGGGAAACAAACTAAAATCAACAGTGGCATAACAAAATACTAAAACCGTAGGTGAACTACAATAGTCATAAATAAATACTTTTAGACATACTTTCTTGATTGCGGTAACAAGGGAAACCAGTGTGTCGGGAATATATTTCACTCTAATCGGAAATAGTTATACGTGTTAGAAGCTTACGAAATAGCGTGCAAAGCCGGTAGTGATTGATACAGATGTTCTACCATTGATCTATGTCGTACAATAGCTGAAACAAACACTTTGATCCATTGCGTATTATCGCAATCTAGATACGTCTTAAAAAAGTACTCCCAGATAGGTCTGAATCAGCCGCCAGTAACTTCGCTCACAAGCCCTTGTTCTACGCTTAGCCATGTTGATGTTAGCTATAAAAAGTTTCTGGAGTATGTTCAAAAGCACATGTTAAATATCAAAGCCGAGGTTTGGAAAAGATACTGATAGAATTTAATATAACATGTTAAACGCTTCAAAAACATCCTGGAGTGTTCTTTGATCAATTGAGCGTGAATGTACCTGTCAGCTTGTAGAAAATATCTATAAAGGTCCTTTGTATAAGAAGATTAACTTATGTTGTAACCATGAAAACAATTTCTATAAAAACGGACGATCTTTAGTGGACATTGAAAAATGTAGATTACTGCCACTTTGTCCTTTAATAAAGTTGGCTGAGACAAGTTGGCTTTGTGTCGATTTCATTATCAGGTTCTTTGCTCTCGTTTGATACTTTGTGATAACACCATTGATATTTTTCCAACCCTATATATTCAATACTTTAACCAAATAAATGCATTAATGTATTTTTCACAATTTTAATATTACAAAGAGGTCTTACAGAACAACCGTTTACAGCGTTGTCCGACTACTACATTGACGTGACAACAAAGCAGTAGCAAAACTCGTTGATTGGTCCTGATTATTAACCAAGATGAAATTTCGAGGGTTTGAGTGTCTTTTATTTGTATTTTTTGCATTATTCTAATCATTGAAGGGTCCAGACCTGAAAATGAAAAAAAACACTTTCTGATGAAATTTCTAAATTTATCTACGATTTTTTTACGTTACTTTATTTTGTTATTAGTTTCGGCTCGGGAATTTTGCTACGTATTACAAGTTTGTAAATTGTTGGGAACATTTATAAAATATCTTTTGAAAAACTTGTGCATTACAATTGTGTGTTTATTTACGACACGTAGCTACATATAAACAGGAGAAACTTTTAATAAATGACTATGATTTTAACTTGCTGAGATAAGAAATAAAGCCCATCTCTAGAGACTTAACCAAGACTTAATAGCTTAGCAAATGTGTACGTAGCAAGGTTCAAAACGCCCATGAGTCACTAAATAACATTATTTGGAGTGATTTATTTCCAAATATAACGCGTGTTTGTCTAAAACCTCATTATTTTGGAGTTTATGGTGGAATTTCATTATGCAAAGACGGAAAATTTGCTAAATTTGAGTGTTTTAAGCTTGTACAATTGTTTTGAGATTGGTCTGACTTGGACAAACGGTATACTAACGTGGAATGTATAAATTTTGTATAAATAATTATAAATATTCAATATTCATATCTTACTCTGATGTTATAGTAAAAAAAAACTTTGTACTAATTCTCTCTAAAGTCCTTGATGAGGCGTTAACAACAAAACTCAATACAACAATAGGTATATGTTCGTCTTGGTATTATCATAATACTTTTTAAATTTAACATGAACGTGTATTAAAAAAGTTTAAGTTATAAGTGTATTGATTAAATTAAAATATTGTATTCATAACAGGTTAAGATAAATTTGATATTGGTATATAGAATAAATCATCCTTTAAAAAGCGCTTTACTATTATAAATTTTTTTTTTATTTTTGAGAAATATTTTCATATATGTGTGTGTGTGTGTGTGTGTGTGTGTGTGTGTGTGTGTGTGTGTGTGTGTGTGTGTGTGTGTGTGTGTGTGTGTGTGTGTGTGTTCTCTTTATTCTAGATCGTATTCAATTCGCATGCACTTAATTCAAAGACGTAAGTTTGGTTTAAATAAAGATTGGAAAAATTATCATGGGTTTATACAAACACAATCTTGTAACAACTCTAAAACGTTTTAAAACTGAAAATTTAATTTTAAGTTAACTTATAACCACGATTTTCACGATCTATATATATATATATATATATATATATATATATATATATATATATATATATACTTGAGCAGTTAGTTTTTTTAAATTCACAGCAAAAGTTGTTGCATTATTCTAGACGAAACGTGAGGTTTTTCGTTTTTAATATCTTATTTTTATTCTATAAGACAATTTTTTGACGAAAAGTGTTAAGTCTACGATTTAATATTTAAGAATTTCGATTTTAAAAGTATCATAAAAATTAAAAAATACTAAACATTTTCATTATGTCGTATAGAATACACATTATATCTTTTTAGTTTGTAAATGCTTGTTAAGAGGTTAATGTTACAAAGCATTTGTAAAGATCACTACTAAAAAATTAAAACGTTCATAAGTAAATCATAATTATATAATTTTGTGTTTATTCTATGTTTATATTCTGATCTAACGTCAAACGATCAAAACAATGAGAACAGAAGAAAAAGTTTAATAAATTATTAACGTCAAATTATTGTTAAAGGAAGTATACGAAAATAAAAAACGCCACTGTTTAACGTCTACACATTAACCAGATGTCTAAATTGCCCAACTAGAACTTCATTATTTAATGATTTATACATACAACAGAGTGTAATGGTTATATTCTAGCGAATATCTACAATCTATTGTAATTTCGTTTATACTACATAGATTACTTTATACTAAAGTGATAACTTTCCGTATCATTTATAATTAAAAAAATCGTTTTTATATTAACACAGGTATTTAATTTTCATGATAAAGGTAGAACCGTGTTTATTGTAATTTGAAAAATTTTAATTTATATAACACGCTCGATTTTTAAAACTCTTAATTAACACTAGACCAGAGCAGTGTTTCAGCAAGAGTTACTTGTCCACCATCCTGATGTTGGTAACGAGTAATAAAAGTAAAAGAATCAAAATACCAAAATATTTCACTCCTGGATAGCTTATACCTGCCCGTAGAACCTATACAGGGTGCAGCAAAACCTACTTCACATTTGAGCACCCTAAAGAGTGTCCAGAAACGGTACATACCTAACTGCAAAATGTCGAGTTATTGAAGTAATGTTACGTTATCTCTAGGTGTAATTAAATGCTGAGGATAATTGCAGGAGAGCCTCCCCCTTCGCCCATCCCTACATGTTTTAGCAAACCTTTAGAGAGAGAACCCTCCCCTTTCCGCTAGACAGACATAGGATAGAACATATCCGCCTGTCTTCTAAGACGACATAGTTGAGATACGGTCATTCTTACTTATCTTGAATATCCTTTTACTTCGGAACTCGCGCAAAAGTCATTACACTATTAAAATTTCCTCAGCTTCTTGTACTCTTGTTCTAGTGATAAAATTAATACATTAAATAAATAATAACTAGTTAATAAAAAAACTATAAATTTATTATTCGAGATAGGATATTACTTGTAATTTGGTGCTAAGCCAGAAAAAGATACAAGTTCGTTTGCCTGGCTGAAATGTATTAGATATGGCTAGACCTTTCCAATCTATATTTCAATAGCCATATCTATGATATGGAATCATATAACTCTACTAATGTGTTGTTTTTGTAAAAATATTAACTTTTGTACATCGGCGCAATCCATTACATGAGTGACTGTAATGATATGATCTTGAACTTTGTTTACGTAAGAAAAATCTCAAATACTCCTTCGCCATTATTAACGATCTTGTTATTATGCATGAAGAAAAATTAGGAGAAAACTAATACAGATTTAATCGCTTTAGGATCTTCACAAATGAGTATTTTCACCTTTAAGTATTTAAGCAACCATTTATAAATAGTTCGTGGTTTTTAAAAATCAATAATAATATCAGAAATCTGTAAAGTATTTGGATGTATAGTGTTAAACATGTCCGTAAGATTCAACATCTTCAAACTTCTGCTATAAAAAATATAACATAATAGTCTGATGGCTAAAACTGTCAAAATGGGGCTAAGATTTAGTAAAATATTTATTCTTTTAGAATTATGTCATAAAATTATTTCGATTTATAAAAAATGTTTTATGGGATGAAACTAACTCTTCTCATTACAAACAGCTCTTGTAAACGTATTAGCCATGATTTAAATTAAAGTATATACAACTACAAAGCTCCATTTTTTATAATGAACTATTACAGCTTTCGAAGAAACGAATTAATTTCTCTCTGACGAACGAGTGTATCAATTCTCTCAATTAGTTGGTTATGCTTCCTTTTAATTGTTATTTACCTCGAGATACCACTTTCGTGTGTTGAAGTTTAATTATGTTAAGTAATCATTTCATAAAGCAATCTACAAGCTTTTTTGTATTTTGTATTTAGCTAAAATAGCACTTCCTGTTAAACCAGTGAAACGCAATATAATCCCATCAGCCCAAGGTAATTGATCCCTCGTACTCGACCATCAAAGCGAACTGCCATTAATTGCTATACAATCTTACAGATCAGAGCTTGGTACTAATTAGTCACATTTAATTTAGACTAAGGTCACAAACAGATACTTCTCAAGCTGCAATTAATTGTCAATTGAATTTCTGTTGGCACATGAGCTCAATCTTCTCGAATGAGTTTAACTGAGCGTACTTACTGATATATTATAAATTAAAATTAAAATTTGGGTAATGAAATTAAAATGCTACTAGTAAACTTTATTAAAAAACAGATGATGTCCACAGACCAATTTATTACTATCAAAACTAAATTATTTCCAAAGTTATTGGCGATATGTGGTTTGAAGAATAATACGATTTCGGGCATTTGCCATTGTTATGTTAAATTAAAGTAAACAAAAGTATAAGACTACAATTCGAACATAAATATCTACAACAATATGACAGAATTTCGTCCTTTATATTGATTGCAAATACATACAATTCAACATTTATGTTACTCTTTGATTTGTTAGGAAAAATAAAACATAAACAAAACAAACCACTGATACAGCAATAGAAGTTTCAAAAAGTTTTCAATGGAATTTACATAATTTAAGAAATTAAAAGAAAAGCTTACTTAATTTTTAGCTTAATTGCTATATTTATCTACAAAAAAGCAGTTTTTAGTAAAATATTAAAAAAAAAACAACAATATCCTAATAATACTTCTATAATAACCTTTAAAATTTATATAAGTTGAATTTTCCACTTATAAAAATAAAAAAGCAATGTTTTTAGCCTAAACGGCACAATTTATTATGGATTTTTTATTGCAGAATCTATTTGGAAATTTGAGGGAAAGTATAAATGGGTTTAAACTTGCTTTTTCTGAGACTGTCCAGTGTGGTGGAACGGGAAACGAATAACATCTTGCAAATTGCAACAAACGTCTTATAGGCGAATAAAAAGATTCCAAATATTTTTTGTATGCTTTATAGTTATGACATGAAATACTGCAACAGTTAAATACATTTATTTAATTGGAATATAACAGTTTTGTGAAGAAACCTAAACCACTCATTTTAAATTGCAATATTTTATGAATTGACAAGACCACAATTTTTACAAGCATAATTGCATTCCAAATTTTGCGCCTAATTGATAAGGTATACGATAATTATCTGTATTTCCAAAGTCTCAAAACTACTTTGTTTTAAAAGTCTAAAAAATAATTATAAATCCTAAGTAGATTTCAGTATTCCTTTGAAAATCTTCCATAAGGTTTGATTTTATTTTAATCCTCTCAAGTTGAGCAGAAACCTTTAAATATCAAACTCTTTCATGCATTGGTTCACGAGGAACGTAATACATAAAGATGAAAATGACACATTCAGACGAAAACTGCTTACATCAAACACCTCACTTATCAATATTATAATATTGAGATTTACTTTTACAGATATAAAGTGAGCTGATACGAGTAAAAATTCAACCATTCCTGGAATCTGATAATTAGTACCACAGGTTCCAATACCGAACCCAGCAGATCACCTCACATGATGACTACTCGTTCAATTATGAAGTGATCCTTTCAAACACCCACTTCATTAATAACTAAACAAACCAGGATGAGTCATTTGGTTGCTTTTGAATGAGAAGTATAAAAATAGCAATTCGTCTCTCACCCATTCGCAAATGAGGGACAGAAGCGTTATGAAAGGGATGCTAAGAATGAGAGATGGTTTGAATGATGTAATCGGAAAATTAAGATTTTCAGAACAGCAGACTATATGTCTGAATATACTGTGTATAAAACACCAAAGGTCTAATTTCTGCATCGGAATATTTTTTAACACATTTATTCGTTATTGAATAAACGGAAATAAAGCCTGACACTCGAAATGCAGTAAAAATTACAATACCTGTCTAATATGTCTGTAATACATAATGAGGACTTTTTTGCAAAATCGTCACTTAATTTCGTACAAACTCACGTTGTGTATATCAAAAGCTTTAAGCTCATTATTAAGCCCAATTGAAAAAGAAGGCCATAGGAAAGCATTCATTGCAGCAATTACTATGCTAGGAGCTTATTATTTAATATTGGTGTCTTTGCTTCATAGTTTCATGGGTTACATGGAATGGAAGCAGTAAATGAGACAACTGGTCTTGACTTCTTATTACGAAAACATCTTACTTACATTTGGCATGGATGTTCTATGACATTATGTATCCGGATTGATATTGAACACATTTGAAGGCAAAATTCGTAAAAGATTACAACCAAAATTTCTTGGTAGTTTTGTATTAAAGTATCCTGTACAAGCCTTGCACATTTTACGTTTGGAAAATGTAGTGTGCAAAGTGAGTATTTTATTGTTTCGTTCGTTATCATTTTTAAAATCTGACATATCATAAAGATGAATAGCTTATGCACTATAAAAATCGTACATCAAACTGAAATCTACCATATCTCAATCATGAAGATAGTATAACATAATTTAACAAAATATTTCAATATTTGAAATACCTTGCAGGAATGGTATTCTCTCTCTAGAAAACGTTCTTCCCGTAACATACCCAGTATGTTATGGCGCCTGACATACTTCATAATTATTTTGGCGTCATAAAAAAATTTAAATTCTATACATTAAAGGAAGAAATTTCAAATTGAATGAAGATGGAAACAAAACAAAGATGTAGATGGAAATTGAAACATGTGCTTATGAAATTATCGTAAAACAATGTTTGACAAAATGTATGTAATATTAAACAAAGATTTTCTATCCTTCCTAAAAATTATAATTGCTATTTGATTGGTTGAATATTGCCACTAAATTATTGGGACAAATTACACATTTAAAAGGATTTCATAATATAGCATAATTTGTATATTATAATAACAAACTAAAAACATATACTTCAACTAAAATATGTATAATAAATTATAATAAAAGAAAGGTACTGCCGATAAGTGTTTACTCAATATATTTCTGAGGATGCTCAGGCATATTGAGTGTAATTTATAAAATTCAAAATTCTGAAAATAAAGTTTTTAACGACTACGGTGTGATCGTGTAACTAATTATAGGTTTTCAATGTTATGAAATATTATTACACTAAAGTACTTAATCATTGCTGACCTTTGACTGAAGTACTACTAAATGTGTATATATATATTAAGTGATATATTCAGTAACGAGAAACCGTGGGTTGACACCTACAAAGACCTTTTGTGTGGTTGTCACCAAAGCGATTCATATGATGACGTCATCAGCTTATCTCCTGTACATGACAGGCTTCTTTGTGTCCGAGACATTGGTGGCCGTTCGCTTGCCTGTGATCATATACGAAATATAAAGTTTTTAAGTCATATATAATTATTAGAGGAGAATGATATATACATATTATTAACATTTCATGCACTGTGATTCCAAAATACGGGAGAACCGTTGTATTTGGAATAATATTGTTGAAGGTAAAAAAACTAACTTTGTTGAATTTAGATTATTGGGATCTAAACCAACCGTTAAGTTTAGTTCAAATTATTCCCAAGTATATATTATAAAAACGGCAATTACAACAGGATTTCAGATGTTTTAAACATATTTGGAAAATGTGAAGTGAACTACTTTACTATTGCACCGAAATAAATCTCGCCTCTTGATAGACAGCGTTACATATTTAGTTTTAGAATTTAATTTAGTTTTAGAATGTACATGTTTAGATACAGTTTACATATAAAACGCACTAAACTGTAAAAAAGAAGTCAATTATAGAACTTCCTCACATTTTCCCCTTATTGACTTTTTTCGTATTGATAGGCTTCTTCTGACCGAGTTTATTACTTCATTTGGGTGAAAAATGACTTGTTTATCTAATAACTGGAATATAACCTGAGTATAATGTGGAATAATCTAGAACATACTCGAAGTAAAACCCAAAGTAAAATGTACAATATGTTAAGGGACTGGTCAAAAGTTGCTATCGGAAAATATAGATACGCTGAAAAATACAAAATGACATAGAGCTGTCTATTCGTCCTTCACTAAGCATTGTTCCTAAATGTCCTAAATTTCCTAAGTTTTTGTACTAATACTTGATATTCTGAGTATTTTTTAAACAAAACTATTTGCTAACCTTTTGTATACACATTACAAAGGTACTGTATAGCTTATATGTTGGCTGTAATCACCTACAGTTGTACGCCTACAACCCTCCCCTCATCAGTACACAACTACTCAAACAAGGCGATCTAACGCGAACAATCAACAATCATTAACCCTACTGTACCATGTGGCTAATTAGCAAGGGCTCTCATGCCTATTAATATACTTCGCTTGGCGCTACCGTGTCAATCATGTCATTTAGAATGAAATAATTGTAAGGGCCTTATTATAGACCTATTATAATTCAATTTAATTCAATTTATGTGACTAATATTATTTGTTAGTTAAAAATTAAAAAACAATACCCAATTTAGAACATTTATTTTTATATAATCAGTTATTTTCATTTATTTTGTTAATAAACCTCCAATTAAGAAGTGTTTTAAAAGGCCATACTATTTCGAAAGGTAGGCAATTAATTCTGATATAAATCTTAGACATTTAATATCAGCTTATTGTATCAAGAAATGGGCTAATTGGAATAGCAATACCGTTATGTTTTGGTGAATATAACTCTTACCAAGGACCATTTATATTGTCCATTCATTTAAGTCTATTCATGACGACAGATTATTGAAATGATAAGACGTCCATTGTGGACATTTTCCATCGTTATTAAATAGAAATCAGATAATATTACTTATAACAAAATATAAAACAATAAAAATTACAATAATAATGAAAACCAAAACGTCATAACATGGCCTAGCAAATATATAGGTAAGAGGGGCTACAAACACTTAATTTTTCTTTGTGTGGCTATCTGTCTGTCTGTTCACACGAAATTTTAAATAAAGCGTCATTTATATATAGCTAACACTAAGTTTATTGATAGTATATGTCACTCATTGGGATTTGGTTCAGCATTTATGAATAGTTACGGTCTTATGGGCAACTATGGTGGTAACGATAAAATACCAGAATTAATAAATTTGTAAACGAACTTACTTTCATATGGTATTCAAACATTTATGAATAAAAATAAAGACATAATGGAGAAAGTATAAGTTTTTATGAAAGGGAGGCTTTAAGGCTCTATATAAAGATGTCGTGAAGACAATATCATCAGGAAATAATAACAACATACTTTTTTGTTCTAAATTGCACCTAAAATTTGTCTTTAAAAATTTCAATTTAAAGTTGAGTTAAATTATTTTTTTATTCCATTTTTTATGTATAAGGCACCACTATCCCAGTTTATGAACCTGTGAAAAAGCAGCTAACTAAACATCGATTACAAAATAATACTGAACACTAGCCTTATGTACAAATACTTGAGATAAAAAAAGAAATCAGATAGTATAGTTACCAAAACATGTCTCAAGAATTGGGCAGAGGTCACGTCTTGGTAAAGCAGATTTGTCATTTATATAGTCTTCTGACATTTTAAATATTCTACAAATCAGTTTTTTAGACTATTTCTGTTAGAGCGTAAACATTTCCAAAGACTACGCAATACTATTTCAAAATGCTTGCCGCGGCATTGTAACTACGTGGAAAGGCGTATCCTACTTGTATTTCTAATCACTTCTTATTAAAACTTTGGCTTAATGATTTACTCAAAGAAATGACAATCATAAATTAATTATGTTTGAAACAGAACAGTTACTGGTTTATACAGTAACTTAAGAATACTTTGTGATGTGGTTTGACTAAATTGTTTGATTTCTCGCTTCACCGCCTTGAATAAAGTTGGTGGAAACCACCGGAGGGTGTCGTTTTGGTCTCTAAAAGGTTTGGCTTAATCTGATCTGGATTGAATTATTTGCATTTCAATTTCAAGCGTGATTGGCAGCAACTTCTCAACTTGTAGGTGAGACGTCTTAAAATGTTGTCGATAAATGCAGGGAAAATTCGCCTGGTATATTTTGCTTAAAATGAGAATTTATGAACGATATCAATGCTAGGATTATAACTTTTTGCGTGAGAACCTAAACTATGAAAAATAAGATTAAATGATAATTTGAAATTAATAATTGCATATTTTCAGAGTTTTTATGAATGTTTAGGCTACTCGTGAAAGGATATGATTGTTATAGAAAGAATTTGACAGCATTATAAACTTACTGTCCATATTACTTATCTCATAGGTATACCTGAGGAGTGATATTATCAGTAGCTGACTGTTATTGAAGCTTATCTTTTGAAGGGCTGGAAAATTTTCATTTCCCCCTGTCTGTTTATCTGCCTGTATTTTATTCCGCATGATATCTGGAAAATGAACTGGCATATAGACTTAATTTCTTTATTTCTATATAGGTAACACTGATTTCGATTGTAGTGTATGTCACTCTTTGATATTTAGTTGAGCATTAGTGAATATTTTTACATTGGTCTTAAAGATAGCCATAATGGAAACGATAAAATATTGTAGGCAAACTCAGTACCCTCGTAGGCTATTTTAACTAGTGGCACAGAAATATATATAACCTAACTATTCTAACACATACAACATCACAACATTTTATTATTTAAACACTGATATGATACGCAATATAATGAATTAAATGTGAAAGTATTTTATGACAAACTACCTCGAGAAAGAATTCATTATGTAGACTTTTATACGAAGTTTATTTCTACAAACACAAGAAGGTGTTCTATGAAGGTGCATGTCCAATAATGGAATTTGCTTTATTGTCGCTGATACCTACCATTTGTATGGTTATCTGCCGTTCTATCTGTCAATAATATATTGAACTATGGACTTAAAATTTTGCATTGAATCTCTGCGAAGCCTGTTGACGTGGCGTACTCCTGCCTTGTTATATTAAAACGATGGAGCATTGAATTCTTTTGCATTCTTGGTAAATCTAATATTTCTCTTCATTTAAACCAATCTCTAACGTTTACATAAAAAGGAATTTTAAATTATGACTAAAAATCTATAATTGCTAGTGGTTATACTGCGAATATTGATTTAAGAATGCGGGTTATTATGTAGCCAAATTTCATCTTTTCATTGAATATATTTTTATCTTAAATAAACGTAAAAATATCAAAATTCTTTGTTTAAAGTTTGATATTAACGATGGAATGTGGATATAACACATTTGTTTTACAATTGTAACATATGCAGATGGCAAATGTCCGAATTCATATTATCTTTTCAACATGTGAAAGTTGTAGATCGATTTCGCATCATTTGCACCTTTGTATTATTTGTACCCATTTGCATGAATGAAATTTATGCAATAAGAATTTTAATAAGAATTTTATTTAATGTTCCTGTAATTTTTTATTTGCAAATTTTAAATTAGAAAATTTGGTTGGTTAGTGAATACATCAAAATGCACACAAAAACATTAGTAAATTTTGTTTTTTTTATAACAAAATTGAACAAACTAGTTATTAAAGTTGTTTGTACATTGTAGATGCAGCTGATGCAAGTGTTTAGTTTTACATTTATACCCAAAAACTAGTAATTAAATTCAAATACTCACTCAATACAAATGTATCAACGTAAATATTATTTTAGTTTCTGAGGTGACAAAATGCTATTATTGTATAACAAATCAAGAAGCAAACGTACCCTGTCTTCAATGAATTCAGTCATTCGTAATCGTTTACAAATCCCTGATTCCTCTAGTTATTACATTTCAGGTAGACATGAGTTTAATACTAAAACCAAGACAATTTAAACGTAGGTTTTGTTTTATTACACACATACATATAAATAACGATTCGTCTACAGGCCAGTTTTATTTATCCAATTACAATCCTAAAAGAGTCAGATAAATCGCATCATCCCTGAAATGAGATGCCATGGATCCACATATTGAAAAATATATGTGAAAACTCTTTGGAGAGTTCTGACTGTTTCTGTTTAAACCTTGTCACTGGTGTAGAAGACTAAAATAATAAAAATAATAATAATAATAATTTATTGTTCTTCCAAAATATACAATACATTTAGTTACAAATAACACATACATATTTATATGCAAACACAAAATATACAGTCCATCACAATTACACTAAAGCAAAACAATGCATATATGTATATATTATGTTGCCATGACAAAGTTTTTTGTGGAAGAAGCAATATTGCACCTCAAGGCAGAGCCCGTTTTGAGGTTGCAAATGTTAACATAACCAACTGATCTAAACAGAGCTCAAAGATAATACAGTTAGTTCATCATACAAAACTACTAAGAATATAAAAACGTGTGCATTTGAAAATAGTAATATTTAATCTACTTAATATTTTTGTTTGTATTTAAATACTTTTAATTCTTTACTATTGCAGGATATCAAAAAGAAAATCTATGTCTTCCAAACATAATAGCCATTTTTTTCAATTGTTTGACAATTAATCTATTTGAAGGTAAATTCTTTATTTCATCTGGAATTTGATTGAAAATTCTGGGAGCAATAAAATTATAGGTTTTTGTGAAAAATGTAGTTCAAAATGTTGTGAATGTTGTGAAAAATCACAATTATATCTGAGCGAACATAGTATATGCTAATAGGACTTGAATATTTTACGACCAGTTTTTACTGCGGAGTTCCACAAGGGTATGTGATATCCTGTTCTTGCTTGACATTAATCACAGACGGTGACGTGACGCCTAGCCTCGAGCCTCAACAGAACTGTGTCTGTCTGTCTGTCTGTAGCCATCATTCATTCCTCGAGGCAGAGGTCTTCTTCACACATTAGTAGATTAAATAACTTCGATACTTTGGTTTTTTATTCCGTACGTTAAATTATGAGTAACGGAGTAACAAGTGTCTTAATATCAGTCCCCACTTATTTGATAAACATATTCTTATGATTATTCTTATATGTAAAAACAATTAACTGCTATAACTCGTGTATTTATTAAAACTATCAATTGTTATAAAATAATATTTTTCCTCTATAAATTGTCGGCCATTACACAATGTAAAGTGAAATCTAAATTCATATTTGTATGGTTATATTAGAAACTTTGTGTTGTCTCTTTTGACAGTTAACGTCACATGCCGCTACAGAGTTGTAATACTGACTGTACAAATAATATATCAAACTAAGTTAAATTTAATTATTTTTATTAATTTATAATAGATTTAACAGAAACATAATAAAATGGAAATGCACTTCGAAAACTAAATGTATATACAAATATTACTATTTTTATATACATATGTCTATTATGACAATATATAATATTGTAATACATTCTTCCATTCACTTAGTTTGCTATTCTCTCCATTGAGTCTACGCTACATATATCCACGATTTCAACATTTTACTGCATAGGGTACTAAATATTGTTATTCAGCATTTCACTCAATGGAATATAAAGAGATTTTCCGTTTTTAAAAAGAATTGACCTGATATGGACTAAAATGTAAAAAGTAAAAATAACGAGGGTATTTTCATCTGTGAATTGTGTACTAGTTATTTTTCTTACTTATATACTTTTACTTTCATTATATTCTTTAAACTATTGTTTGTGAATTGATCCTATAACAAGAGAAAACTTCTACATCAATTTAAAATGAGGAAAACTCACATATGTATTTTGTAAATGGGTTCTATAATGGCAATGCTAGTAAAACTGTTTAAAAGTATCGTATACGATTTCCTAATTTATAAGATAATTAGTCTGTTTTTATTAATTTCCTACCTGTGGTCATAATTTGAAAATATTCACAATTTATAATATTGCATATTATATTGATAGTTATGGATATCTATTGTGTATTGATGGGTGTAAAACGTTACGTAGAACTATGTTCCATATTCTATTTCAACCAACTGTACTTTATGGAAATTGCTCATTTTACACGGTATTATTAAACAAACAATAATTCTTATTCAAAAATAAGATTTGTTTCTCTATCGCTATTATCTCAAAGGCAAAGTGGAACATTTGTTTGAAATAACACTGAATTTAGTTTTGAATGAGTTAAACTTTATTTGTCCTGTTTAAAAGTTAAGAATTTTATATAATATATATTTATACAGTATAAGGAAAGAGGTATGTAACACATAAGTTTTCACGTTAACACCTTAAAATTAAATTTAAATCTTCGATAAAAATAGATTCTTGATTTTACTGACATGAGCCCAGTTACACAATTTTTATGTATACAAATTACGTATTATATTTTTGAATGTGACGTTATAGATAAGGCTGACCATGTCAAGATACGGCCAGATATGGACAGCCTCAAATCGTAGATTAAAAATGTTTATATCTGACCAGATTAGCTAATTGACAGATAAACAGGTTTTTATTTGTCCGTATCAAATAATTTTCGTTTATCCAGATCCAAATGCTACATTCAGATTCATATATCACTGTAATAAATTATATCAAATGTTATTTGATATAATTTATTAAATCAAATTAACCAATCTGCTTAAAACATTGGTTGACGTTTCAGTTAATTTCAAAGGTATTGTTCAAAAAACGTGACAATATCATCTCTATACGTGGATTTTTTGTATGTCGACTGTATACAACATCAGTCTTCATACCTCTTCAAAATGACAGGACTGCTCTATCAATCGTCGGTGTATTATTATACAAAGCTTGTCTGATCTGTCTGTATAATCATTATAGTATAGTTCCTTCGTTATACATGGTAATGTGTTGTATGTTGACTGTTTCTCACATATGTCTTCATACCTCTTCAAAGTGACAGGTGCTATCAAACGCTGGTGCTTTATCATACAAAACTTTTCTGATTTCTTCTTATAATCTTTGTGGTATTTATTCCTATGCTATACATTTCAATAATTGTTATTCATCCATAATATTGTTAATATTAAAATAAGTACTCATATTTTAATTACTTTTAAATATATATTTAGCTTTTAATTACTATATATATATATATATATATATATATTTAGCTAATACTTATGTGTTATTTATCTTTTAATAATATTTACAATTTGAATAATTGAGAAACATAACCTTTCTTAATACATATTTTTACGCGTCTAGGAATTTTATTCCTCTAATACAAGTTTTCGTAAAATTTTAATATAAAGAGTAATGTTTATTTTATTAGAGGGAATATATTTTATTTATTATTTCCCATTTCTGTCATATTTAATGCGGTACATTTTTTAAGCGAAATCATTAATTTAAACAGTAACCACTTCATTCATATAAAAAAATAATTTAGTTAAAATAAACAATTGCATTAGACAATGAATGAAGTAACGTTGTAAATACTATTATCATACTGCTATAGGAAAACATGTTTAAAGTGGGTTGGAAATACAGTATTATTATAATTTTTAATTCTTTCATTTTTGCCATGTTTAGTTTTATGTACAATATTTGTCTCTATGACATTTTTGTACATAATAACTTTTGACATTATTGTACATGTAAAAACCAATCGTCCGACCGTTGCGTTATTTAGTTAAATGATGAAAAGTTTATAGAGGAAGTAATGCATATTGCTGGACGACACAGCTTTGGTGCATTGAATGTTACCCGTTTCTCACTGCAATGCCTTTAACCAGTCGATTGAAGTGAGTCTCCACAGTAGAACAGATGTGATTTCTCGATGTGAGCACCAATATGTGGGTGTAGTTTTTATTCTATGATTCTAGTACATAATTATTGAGCACGGAAACAAATTGTATTGCCACAGAGAACTTCTGTCTGTGAAATTGACATATTATGCTATCTCTGGTACATTAACAAAATTATATATGTTTAAAATATTAAAAATATCTTCTTGGCATACGATATCTTTAAAACTAGTTTTAACACTAAAAAATATTAAAAGAATAACAACTCGTAATATTGAAAACTTCAATGTCTTCGAGAATTGTTGTTGTTTTTCAATTTCATACATGTTTTATACGCAACTACAGTGTAATAGTATTGTAGTAATATGAGCGTTGATTTTTTTTTGATTTTTAACATTAACTTGAGCACTCTGTACCTGACGAATCAAAAGCACTGCACAATAAACCCTGAATAATTGATATTGAGTAAGAGTGATATCGAGAACTTGTGTAATCTTATGTGTTTACTTAAGTATAGAACTAATAAAAGATTCTAAAAAATGTAATTCAACTATTCCAAAGTAATTTTTTCCCATGTACAATGCTTTCATTAAAAATAGAAGTTTCTTACATTAAAAGCTCTTAACTATAGCAACTCCGCCAGCGACCAGAGAGGAAAGTGTTAAGTAAACTCAACTTCTTGGGCTAATTTAGTTCCTTATATATTTTTATTTTAGAAAATGCCAACAGCACGACATATCTTACACCAAATATCTGTTAAACATTTAAACGAACAATACAGAACAACAAAAAATCGGTAAATATATTATATTGAAACAGTAATTATTTTAGTTACCGTGACGAAACTCCTGACAAAGGCTACATGTAAACAATGAAAAGAGTGAAGGATACTGATCCACGAATCTCGTTACAAAATATTATTATGTTTAAAATGGCTATCTCAAAGCCTGAATATTAAATAAAAGGATATAAGTATATTATATAAAAGAATATAACTTTCATATTTACCCATTTGAGTTTAATATATGAAGAAGATATTAAAGCCGTAATGGTGCTTGAAATGAAGATACTATTATTTCATTTAAGAACATGAATGTTCCATATATAACACTAGTGAAATACTAACCAACGCTTACTGTAACTGACATATCGGTCATATTATACACTACAGTGCACGTGTAGCTATCTCATTAGTGAAACATGTGGATAACATTGGGCTATCTAAATAGAGTTTGTGGTTCATATTATAGCATAAGTACTTCATGCTATATTCATGTTTGAATAATCAAGCACTGTCCCGAATAAAACAGTCACAGATGAGAATGGGATTTATGACACACAACGAACAATTTATTCATTGCAACTATTACAGAGTTAAATTCATACAAAATTAGTTTAGGATTGCATTACAAATAAAAATCTACTTACAACATCAACTTAACATAATTATATCAAATAGCATGTACTATTATATACATATTAATAGCTCTTCTTTACCGGAGAAATATATTAGAAACAATACGCGAACTTGTAGTTTTATATTTTAGTATTTAATTTAATTTGTTTTCAAACACGTCTTATTTTAGCGATCTTGAGAAGATGGTTGTATGGAAATAATTTTGCTGAATATCAACTAAACAACAAAATCAATTTAAAAAATGAATAACGCACAAAAGTGCAGGATTGATTATATTAAAGGGGTAGATTTTATACAGGTTATCCTTACCTAAATAGTCGTTATGAACTATTGTTATGATTTTTATAACTGAGAACAGTTTTTAAAAGTTGAACTCACGTCTTCTTGTTAAACAAAATTTAATTTATCCCAGAATACCGGTATTGAAAGTTTTCCTCCTTCTATGTCCGGAAAAGGTTGATGAAGAAACCTTTTTATATATAAAACAAGCTGTCATTTTCTGGCTAATATCATTAAAATGTAAATGAATTAATATTTTCTTATCAGAATTAAAGTACCCCGCTGTTATTCTGAAGAAAATGTACATATTAAGAGTTTGGGCTTTAAGTGTGTGTTTATATAATTTGATATATAATAAATAGTAAATAAATATTTCAATAAACACATAACGTGTACTATACTGGGGAATGTCTCATATAACACTCTATTTTTACCTGGGTTCGTTTCACCGTATGACTACAGTAAAAAAAAGGGGAAAAGAACCATTGCATTTCTATGAAATTGGAATAAATTATTGTTCCCATCAAACTTTAATAACCTCATAATATTTTTCAATCTTACATATACAATTTGTGTGCTTTTAATAGGTAGGACTACTAGGCAGTAACAGTGTTAGTATAAGAAGAGAGAAGGAATGGTGTGAAGGACACCAGTGCTCATAATACCGATCCCTTGTCATTCATTCAACGGGTGGACGGACTATCTAATTCCGTAAAGCTACCACAACTTTCGCATGTTGTTGAAGTAATATCTCAATCTTTTCAATTCATCTGCTTTAGTGTACTGTTATTTAAATATTTATCAGTAAACTACTTCTTAGTGAGTGAACAAGTTTGTTAGTTAATTGACTCTAACATTTAAATTATGTTGATCTTTCTGCCCCACCGTGGTAAAGTTAGATATCATGGTATGCAGTATGGGGCCCATCTCCGAACTTGATACGGTAAGACAATACTGTACCACTTAAGTCTATTAACTCTCTGCGTCTGTACCGCCCTGATGAGGCAATTACCTATGTATCTTGAACAATTTACTTTATACAATGAACTGTAGCCCAATTAAATTGTTTAGTAACATAAAATAACAGGTTTAGTATTTACACTCAGTCAAATTTTAATCTATGTAATAATAATACACATAGCTGGAAATAATGTTGTGATTGCAAATATTGTAATAATTTAGTTACATTTATCAATTATAATTTATTTTATTGGTTTTATATTAACTTTTACTACTTTATTTATTAAAAGAATCATTTTATTAGTTTGCTTTGATAAGTGCAGACCATGTCCCACAACTTTATTTGCAACAAAAACTGAATAAGTGAAATAAAGGGGAAAGTCTAGATTGTAGAATTGTAACAGGGAATAAACTATGATAAATAAAATATATACTTAAGCCCCAAAATGTTATTTTTACATGATCTACTTTTAATTATGTGGTTACATAGTTACGATTACAATCTAAGTTATGCCAGACTGACAATCTTGTATTCCAAACTATTATTTATAAACTCAATCTTGATTAATAATGATTGTCTAACAAAATATTTAATATAACTTTCTACACGTACAAGCATCGCCACGAAAAATATATAAAATAGCATCACGAAACACAGCTCTGAGTTACAAATGGGTCATTGAAGAATGTATTTTCTAAAAAAATAACACTTTAAATCTCTGACCTCTCCAGATATCCTCTTACGTTCTGCTACAAGTGGCAAAACAACAAACGTTCTCAACGTTAATGGATGGCAAGGAATAAAATCTTTTCTTATTCACTGACATATAGCTGTTCTCGGCAGTCTTGGTTCAATCCAGCTAAAATGTAATTAACTTAATTCACTTAATTCGTTTGATTAAATTACGATGACAATTATACTAGTACAAGAAACACTATCACGAGCGTTTATTATTTGTTATTCCTTCCAAAATTTTAGTTAACAGTATCCATTTTTCATTTTAATTTATTTTAGCCCTAAGCTTCATAATGAGCTTAAAATACAAAATAAATAAGGTAATTTTAATTTTCATGCAAAATACAAGCAAAATTAACATTTTTGTGCATTTCATATTATGTGCAAAGTAATAACAATAAAATATTTTACTATTTTTCAATTTAACTTCAAATATCTACCAAATCCATTAGTTACACTTAAATTTCTAACTTTTATTTTCTACTATTTAACTATTTAGTTTTTTATTTAAAAAAACCGTAGCAAATCGCATTTCACAAGAAGTTATCCTCTTATATTCAATTCTGTAAAAATTAACGAACATCACTTCCAAAATAATCCATTAACTTATGTTTAAAGAAGGGTAGAAAGGATCTTTACTATTTAGTTACAGTGTGATCATTAAAAGAGAACTATAAAAAAATACCTCTTCCAATTCTTGCCTATTTAATTTTCGGTAGACAAATATAATAAATTAACATTGTTGCATTGAATTTTGTTTGTAAAATTTAAAGACGTTTTAGATTAATTTGTAATAGTATTTTGAGGTGTAAATATATAGACTTACAACTCAATAGTGTATTCCACTGAGGAAATCACGATAAAAGAAGTAATTTCTCCCTTCGCCAAGAGGAGATTTCCACTCCCGCCATAGAAAATGTATACGATCTCTCTTTCCGTGATGAGGAACAAGATTTACGAGTAAATGACGAACAGTGTAAGCGACTCAATGACGTGAACTAATGCAGAAGCACGTAGATTTAGAGAGATAAAAACTCAATATAAGGCTCCAGATACTGGAATCTCCAGCCAATTTTTTACAGATTCCAAGTGTTTCTGGAGGTGAGAACTTTCCAGTTACAACTTCTCAGAGACTAGCACCTTGCCTATAGAGGCCTAAGTAAATCCATAAAAATGGATAACCATTAAACCTGGAAACTTAACAACAACAGGAAATTCCTGTAGATTAGAAGTTCCCGGAGGCGGTACACTTTTAGTGGCCACAAACTTTTTTGAGAGCGGGATTTTCTCATATCTTTAAGAGTCTAGAATATTCTATACGCTAACACTACAGAGGTTGATAATACCCGAATGAGCCTAGGAACGCGTCTAGGGAGCTGAAGCTATCATACGCCAAATCGATTAGAAAAGACACACTTTCCATAAGCGCTGGGTATTTCCATAAGCAGGAGACCTAAAAATCTAAAGCTTTAGTAAAATTCTAAAAGAATATTTTATGACCACGCGTGAAGTAACGTGTTACTCGATTACTTCACGAGTGAACAACTTCACTATATTCCATGTCTGAATAAATGAATGTGATAGTAAAGTTGTTCACATATATTCAAAATATATTTAAATATTTGACATAATCTAGTAATTCTCATCTTTATAATAAAACGTGGGAAATATTTTAACGAAGTAAAACTGTTTTGAACTTATTCCAATAAACTGAATTCAACATTAGTATTCAAAATTCAACAGTTCTCCCTTATTAATTTGGGAATTGCAGTTCATGAAGTGTTAATAATATAAATATAATTTAAAGTCTCGTAGTTCTATATGAACTAACAACTCTATATTTCATATATGATCACGTACAAGCGAACGTCCACCAGTGTCTCACACACAAAGTATTGGTCGTTGTCAGAGAAGATAAGCAGATGACTTTATAATATGAATCGCTTTCGTGACAACCACACAAAGGGTCTTTGTATTTGTCAAACCGTGGTTTCTTGTTACTGACTATACCATTTAATGTATATAAAATTTAGCAGTATCTATGGCAAAAGTAAGCAACTAATGTAGGACGTAACAGAAGTGAACACCTATATATACTTGGTTACATGATCATCCTAAAGATCCTCAAAAATCATGATAGATGCTTTTAAAATCCTGTAAATGTTCTTTTGAGCCTTTTATTACCTAGCGTGCATTTTAAATCCACATTTTAAATTTGTACCATTGATATTATTGCACAAGATTTTTGATTTTCCATACTGGATATAACAATTTAACTGGATTACGGTAAGTTTTCTATTATTAATTAAATAAAAGTAATATTTTATGGTATTAAATTATAATACAGGTACCGTACACAGAGAACAGTTTTCCAATCGTACTCTTACAACCCGGGATTGGGTCCATATTTTGAGAAGGGAGGGAGGGATGGGAGGGCAGCTGGGTTTTATTGTCGTTATATTAAAACAGACTCATCTATATACACTGAATAAACAATCTAATACTACTAAAGGCCTCATTACTTCCATTCGGTCTCAACAAATCATTCAGTACTGCTTCTTACCAAATAACAAGGTTTTTGCTTGCAAATATATATACAGGGTGTTTCAAGAGTATGGGACTTCTTCAGGAAACATAAAACCAAACTAAACGGTTTATACGAACATATACCGTTCAGAGCCTGTCCCTCTATGTGGTGCTTTTAATTTTAACAGCAAATATAAAATTGGTTCATGTGGAGAACGTGGAACACTTAATTTAAAAACGGTTTCATTTATAAATTAAATTTAAAAAATTAAATACATCGAAAACCGTTATTTATACAACAAGTTTGAAAGGATAATGTTATGTTTTATATATATAATTACAAAAGAAACGTTATCCTATTTGTGAATATCGGTTTAAAATTTTAAATGTTATGGTTATTAATTTAGCAGTCAAGTGCATGTAAACGACAAATGTGTATGTATTTACATATTAACTTTAGATTTTACATTAAAAATATATTTAATGATGCTAAATATTAGCCCAGTAAAATATTGTATTCACAATAGGCTAATACCAATTAAATACTCTTATGAAGACTAAATCGTACTTTAAAAAGATGAGTTATACTGCCATAAACGGTTTTTTAGTTTTAACAAAACATTTTCATATCAATCCTCTTTATTCTAAATGGTACGTACTCAACTCTTATGCACCTAACTCAAAGAGATGAAGTAGACGCCAAAGTGTGGTTTTAATGAAGTTTGGAAAATTATCATGTGTTTTTTAAAACAAAAACTTTTATAAGTCTTATGTACTAAAAAATTTAAATGTTTGAGTTTACTTATACAACTTTTTAAATTCATTATAGTTATACACGTATTAAAAATGTAAACTTAGGAGAGCCGGCAATGAATTCTGAACTTAAGCAGTTAATTGGTTAACACCCACAGTAAAAACAGCTTCATTATTTCACACGAAACGTGGAGTCTTTTCGTTTTTAATATCTTATTTTACATACTGGTCTGACGTTATTGGATGAAAACAATGAGAATAGAGTAAATTATTGTAATTAGGAAAAAAATTAAATAATGAGCTTTTACATCTGAATTAATACTAGACTAGAGCATTATTTCAGAAAGAGTTACTTGTGCACCATCATGATGTTGGTAATTGGTAATATAAGTAATGGAACACAAATTCCACAATATTTCACCCCTGGATGGCCTATACTCCCTGTATATATCGTAGGGTGCAGCAAAGCCTACGTCAAATCTGGGAAACGTAAAGAATGTCCAGAAGCGGTACATCACTAACTGAAAAATGTTGAGGTATTGGAGTAATGTTACTTTAATTTATATGTCTACTTTAATTCTGAGGTTGTTTGCAGGAGATTCCCCCCTTCGATCATCCCTAATGTTTTAGCGAACCTTTAGAAACAGAACTCTCCCCTGTCAGCTAGACTGATTTTGGATGGAACAAAGTATAGTTATAACTGATGATTCTATAACGCAATATACAAAAATCTGCTTGTATTTAACTAAAATAGCACTTACTATTGAACTAATGAAGTAGAGTATGATTCCATCAGTGCAGGCTATCAATTCATCCAGTGTACTCGACCATCAAAGCGAGCTGCAATTAATAGCAACATAATCTTACTTATGTTGCTGTTATGTACCCAGATCAAAGCTTCGCACTAATGAGTCACATTTAATTTAGACCAAGGTCGCAACCAGATACTTCTCGAGTTGCAACTAATTGTCGATTGGATTTCTATTGAACAGCTAGCTCAATCTTCCCGAGTTTGAGCTTTATTAGAAAAACATATGATGTCCACAGAACAACTTATTACAATCAAAATTAAATTATATCCAAAGCTACGGATTTCTATTGAACAGCTAGCTCAATCTTCCCGAGTTTGAGCTTTATTAGAAAAACATATGATGTCCACAGAAAAACTTATTACAATAAAAATTAAATTATATCCAAAGCTTTGGACATTGAGTAGTTTAAAAGGATGATACGATTTGCCATCGTTATGTCACAAAAAGTATAAGACTACAATTATAAGATTGAAATCTGCAATAAAAAGATGGAATTTCGTAAAGATATTTAATAATAATGTCCTGTAAATTTATTTTTAAGACATATAACTCATCATTTATGTTACTCTTTTTGATTTGTTTTTGAAAATTAAAGAATGGGTAAAAACAGACCGCTGATGCAGCAATGAAAGTTTCAAAAAGGTTTAAATATTATTTTAATAATATTTAAGAATTCGAAAGAAAAATCTTACTTTATAGAAGTTGAATAAAAATATTTATTTACACAAAATCTCAAATTATCTATTCCTAATATAAATCCTTGATAAATTATTTAAATATATGTATAGTATATAAAATGTATCAAAATGCTCAGTAATTGACTAAAAGGATTCATTACGGATGATACCACGTGCCTGCCAGAGATGTAAAGTCACGGTCTAGACTACAGTTTCGAAATGGGCTTAAATAGAAGCCAATTTCCGGGATATCTAGGTTTCTGCTCAATCAAAAGCCGCTTGTGGGGTGGATCGAAAATAAAGTAAAGACTCTTATTTAGCTCCATCAAATTACTTACTGCTTCATTTCTGTTAGAGAAAACCCTGAACATAAGATCGACTTTCCTCCAGTTGTCTATGCAATTATCAATTACGAACAAAAACTATACGTATAGTTTATTACAAATCTTTTTTGTAGTACCAATTTTGAGTAAAGTTAATTATTTCACTTATTTAATGTACCAGAATATATTTACTTAAATGAGCTTAATATGCCCAGCCAAAATCTAGAACAGGTGCCGAGTTTTTACATATACATATTTTAAAGTAATTAAACGTCATATTTTAAGCAAATATAATTGTTTATTTTTATAAGATAATTATATAATACTACTTACATAATATTAAGAGGGTTGCCATTATTAGAGATACTCTTCAAAAATATTTATTTACCAAATTAGCTTCACAAAAATTTTACAATTTTAGTATTGCTAAGTTAAACAAGTGAATTATCGCTGTTTCGGTATTTCAGAAATAAATCTAACTAGGTTAAAACAGTTAATACCCACCTAAAAGTAAAAAACAATTAAAAACTTAAAACTATTGAATCATCTATTTAAATACTCTTCAACTGATTAATATTTCTGGTTTTTAAGGGAGTACTTGAGGGACTTCCATAACTATGGCAATGCATTTTATTTTTTTAAGCCTCCTTACCTTATTAAAGCAAACTTTTAAATGTAATACCAGTTAATTTTCCACGTAAAAATATAAAAATGTTTATAGCTGTAAACGTCACAATTTTTAGTGGGTTGGTTATTCCAGAATCGATTTGAGAAGTTGAGTGATGAATAAAACAAATCACCCGATCCCAAAACATTTAAAGGTTATGTTTTTCATTTTTGACTGCCAATCATACAAATGCCAAACCTACACAAATGTGTAGGCATAACTCAAATGAGTTATGTGGTTTTTAATTGATACGATTTGTTTATGTTTTGGAGTTAATTTTCATAAAACTTTTAGCAAAAGTAGAATAACTTCAATAAAAGGTTGATTTAGCTGTTTATTTTATGTTATGTTATGTTATGAAGCCTCAATAGATTTGGTCCATAATTTTTGTGTTTATGTTTTACATTATGTCTTAAGATATTCTGTCACATGAAGATAAGAATTTATTGCAATGCTCGAAAGTAGTATTATATTATTTTAACTTGTAACATTATTGATCCATTCTTATTGAGAGGCTGTCTGAGATAAATTCTGGGGTCAAGTACCTGGGGAAACGGCTGAACATTTTCTCTTTAACTGTCCAACATGGTTATTCCCAAAAACAATTAATTTAGCCTAAATTGTGTAAGAAATTATGCAAATAGTCTGATTGTTACAGTAGTAGGCCTAATACATAAGGTCATAGTGTATGTTATGTCTCAACCGGATTGTTAACTCATAAGAAATGTATTTATTTCCAACTAAGAAAGTAATGTCCATTATTATATGGATTATGAATATAGTATTGTAAATACAATTTGTTGCTATTCATATTCTTTGAATCTAACTCTGAAGAATGCTTTGCGCTATTCTTCAATGCTTTAAACTCTTGGCACTCACGAGTACCTTATCATATTGCGTGCAATTTGAAATCTTATATTGCAAGAATTTTGAAGTAGACAAATATGGTTCAAATTTATAAATCATTTGGAAGGTCCTGAATAAAACCTAAAAACAACTCAGCCTACGCTACAACACAATATTTCAAATCAAACTAGATAAAAAGTGCGAAATATATAAACCCCTCAACGTAACTATTAGTCCGAATCACACAATCAATCGAACGACCTGTCTTATTCCGGCGTTTCAACCCGACGTTCCAGCACTAACTATAACATATGATCAGGAGCTGCTGATAATAGTTGTTGACAACCACGATTCCTGTACTATATACATTGTAGAGACACAAAAATTCTAGCCCCTCCATAAAACCTGAATCTGAAAACGTATACGCGGATCATAATGTGTACTTTTTTCAATTCTGCATTCTTGTCTGAGGTGGAAAAATTATTTTAAACGTGTTTGTTTCGGAGTATCGAGTGTGGTGGAACGATAAGCGAACAAAAAACTTTGCAAATTTTAACCAACTTCTTAAGTACAAATAAAAACATTCTAAATATATTTAGTGTTTTATTACTTTAGGATGTTAATTACTGTAACGTATGAATATATTTATATAGCAGGAGTATAAATGTGCTGTACCTAAACGTGAACTACTCATTTTAAATTATAACATTTACTAAAATGACAAGACCACACATATTTGAAAGTATCATTTTATTCTAAATTTTTCGATAGCTAAAAGCTATGCGTTAACTATGAATTAAAAAAAAAAATTATGGTTGCCTGTAAAGTCGGTTTTACGGGCGAAGATTTTAAGTGACAACGTCTTTTTCTCGGTAGAATATTTATTGATATGAATATTATTAAATTGCACAATAGGAACAAGGAATTGAATGAAAATAAGAATTGCACAAATTTTAACTATAGAAATATATTTTGTTTACTAAAACATTGTACATAATTTGAAATTAATTAAAATTTGTTATTGTAAATGGTAAAGTTGAATAAAACATTTACTAAAATTAGAATTTGAAATTCTTGCTAAACACAGTTAAATTCTAACTCCGCGCGTGGTGATTGGTCGGTTTAGTTCGTTTGTTTGGTCGCACTGTTATGACAGGTTAGAGGTTATAATTTGTTATTTTAAATGTTTGACTAGCAATACGCGCTGTTTCTTCTCAATCGGCTGAATTACGATTGATTGCAGAGTGATTTAAACTAATAATTTACTTAACACTATCAACATTTGTCAATAGTATGACATAACCTATAAACTCAGTTTCTCAACTTTTGTGTCAATCTAACAATTAATCAATCAATCATAGTTTTACGATAATGAAATATCAGTGTACAATTATTTACCTTTATTGTTGTAGTTGTTGTAAATGACGAATCTAAGCACTCCACATTTTCACGAATAAACATAGTTATCTACTTTATCCCGTGCGGCGGACCCACAGTTATCTGCTTTATCCCGTGCGGATCCCGTGCGGCGGACCCACTGGACGGGCATCGTAAAGTTACCGGGCGTTACACTTTTTCATGAGTGACTCCGAGCCGCAACCTAATTTAAGACGTTGTCACGTCAAAAAAAATCGCAAACGGTTTTTTTCAAGATTTTTAAAAAGAACTTTAAAACCCAAGCAGGTATCAGTAGTCTGAAAATCTTTCATAAGCTTTGATTTTATTTTAATCCTCTTAAATTCAACAGAGACCTTTAATATAATTATAACATCAAACCCTTTCATCTATTTATTCATGAGAAAGGTCCGTCAAAAATGACACGCACAGACAAAACATGATCACATTATTAAAACATCTCATTCACAAATATTATTGAGATTTACTTTTACAGATACAAAATGAGGCAATACGAGTACAAATTCAACCATTCCTGTAATATGATAATTAGTACCACAGGTTCCAATGCCGATCCCTTCAGATCCCTTCACATGATGACTACTCGTTCAAAAATGAAGTGATCTTTTCAAACAACCCCTTAATTAATAAATCAAAACAGAATTGGATGATGTGTGCATTTGGTTGCTTTGAATGCGAAGAATCAAAATAGCAGATCACCTCTCACCCATTCGCAAATGAGTGACAGAAGTGTTATGAAAGGGGTGCTAAGAATGAGAGAGGTTGTTTTTGGTGTAATCGAAAACAATTAAAGTTTTCAGAACGACAGACTTTATATATGAATATATTGAGCATTGAGTTATTGTGAATTCAATACAAAGGTACGTGTATGTGTTCGCTGTAATTATCTTCAGTTGCACGCCTACAACCCTCCCCTCACCAGTACACAACTGCTCAAACAAGGCGATCTAACGCGAACAATCAACAATCATTAACCCTACTGTACTATGTGGCTAATTAACAAGATGGCTCTCATGCCTTTTGATATACTCCGCCAATCATGGTATAGTTAATTAAACATATTTAAGGACCTGCTTATCGGGCTTCTATAATTGTATTCAATTTTTACTAATGACAATAACTGCTTTTTTGAAAATTAAAAACCAATACTAAACTTGAAATAATGTACTTTTTCCTGGTCAGATTATGTTCATTTATTTACCTAATTAACCTCCACTTAAGAAGTGTTTTAAAAAGCCATACTATTTCGAAAGCTATATGATTAATACTGAAATTAAATCTTAAACATTAAATAATAGCCTATTGTGTGGAAAGTCAATGAATAAGTAACATTGTAATAGCAATGTTGTTCTGATAAACAAAAACTGTCATACAACTACAATAATAACTACACCCACAGTAAAAAGTTGATTATATTATAAAATGTTCTTGCAAATACACATCGGTAAGACGGAAAAATAACTATAGAAAAAATATGTGACTTAAAAACAAAAAAGAACAATCTATCATTTGACGGGCTTTAAAATACCATTTCTTTCTAGGTTTCTATGTGGCTGCATGTTCCCACGACAATTTTTATGAAGCGTCATTTCAATAATAGGTTACACTGAGTTCGATGATGGTTGAAGTCTCTCGATGGTATTTGGATTGGCATTTGCGAATAATCTTTCTTATTGGTAACCATGACGAAAACGATAAAATAATAATAAAAATGAAATAATTATATAAAATTTAATAATAATATTATTTTATTTTATAAAAATATTAATAATACAATTAAAAAAAATTGAAAAAGTTACTTTCTTATGGAATTTTAACATTTAAGGAGCAAAATAAAGACGTGACCGGAGGGAAAATCAATAATACAATTCGATGACTATATTAGATTTCGGTGCACTGATTATAGTACCACCGTTATATCACCGGACCCACTATAATTTGAAATATGTTATGAAACCTAAATTAATTAACAAATATACAAATGTATCATTTGGAGAGCAGTTTCAATAAATATTTCATTACAGACTTACAATTTTACACGCATCTTCATTTATACATAGGCAACAATGAGATTTATGATTCTGCATGTCTAACCTTGGAATTTGGCTAAGAGTCGTTAAAACCTAACCCTAAGTATGCTTACATGGTTTTTTTATGCAATGAATAAAAAACACAGTTTCGGTTAAAAACTTCGGTGATAGTTTTAAAGAATATGAAATTGAATTGCTTCTTTTTTATATTTAACTTACGACTATTCCACAAGGATTTATACTTATATTCATTAATTCATCCATCGATGTGTAAAGGATAGTATCTTTACTCTTTGGTTACAGTATCGTGTTTAACTGAGAAGTATGAAATATTCCTCTTGGCTTTCTTGTCCATAATTTTATTAGTAATTTAATTAATACTTTCAATTGAAATTTGTAATGAATGATATTCAGAACCATATTTAACCGAGTTAGAATAGTATTTAAAATTTAAAGATACATAACTACCACTTAATCAAGTCCTTCTTTAACAACAAAATCATAATAAAAAAAGAGTTTTCTTCATTTACTTACAAGAGCGTTTCATTCATCAGCCAGCCATAGAAACTTGTATACATTCTCTCTTGTCTTGGTACTCAGCTAGAAGAGCCAATGACGCTTAGTGTAAGCTGCTGCAGAGGCACATAAATGTAGAGATATACAAACTCCAGAGAAGCTCCAAGGACTTGCATCTCCTACAGGCTAAGATCTTCCAGATCCAGAATGCTCCTGGAGGTGGGAACGTTTCAGTTACAACCTCTAAGAGACTAGCACCTCGCTTATAGAGGACTAAATATATCAAAGCTTAGAAAATCATAAAAGCAGGAATCTAGCAATACCGTACCAGTAACTTTTCTCCATGGATTAAAAGTTCCCAGAGGCGGGACACTTTCAGTGGCCGAGAACATTCAGAGAGCGGAGTTTCCAATAGTCCATCTTTCAGAGTCTAGAAGGTTCTAGACGTTGAAATTTACCAAAGGCCAGATACTATAATGGGCGCCTGAAAAAGCCTTGGACCATTTTGGGAGCAGAAGCTCTCATACGCCGAAAACTTATATGAAATGGAAAGTTATCGAGCCTGAACACTTCTAAAGACAGAAGCATCAGGAATTCTTAAGCTTCAATAGAAAGTAGTTTTAGAGACTAAAAACTGCCCTTTTGGAAGAGGAGGAGCGTTCAGAGCCAAGATCTTCAAGATACTAAGTACCCAGAGGAGTATCAACTAAGAATATCAGAGAGGTAGAACTCAAAGGCAGATAGGACTTAGGAACGGGAACTTGAAACGGATTAACTTAATTAAAAGATAAAGCTGATTATACTACCAGAGCTTTGTCAGCTAATATAAACACAGGTACCAATTAAAAAATCACATAGCAAATTATACACATATTATAAAACGAAAAGATATTTTATTAGTTTCATTTTACGAGTTTAATTTCAATTTTTTCATACACAAAGTTTTTATAAATGTTATTAAAATATTCTAAAGCTAAACTTTTTCATGTAATAACTTTTTTTTGTGTAAATGTATGCTATCAAAAGTGACGTAGGATAAAAACAGTGAAAATATTGCTACAGCAATGTTTTTGTCTAGCATTGCTACTTTGATTAAAGTATATCAAAGTTGACAAGTTGCCATACAAAACTATTACGTTGAAACTTTAAGAATGTTCAAAAAGGTAAATAAGAACTATTTTCTCTAAATTCTGAAATATAGTTTTGTGATAAAATGTCCGGTTGTAGTTCAAAGTTAACTGGATAATATAGTTTATATAATCATACCTAAATAACTCATGCATTGTAGTTATGATTTATTTAAGTAAGAAAAAACAACCGATTCTATTGATGGTCATTGTTCTGTTGGTTGAATTTCCGAAATACAGGATGTCACACTGTCACACATTAAGTTTTTTAAACTCATAATAAAAATATAAAAACAATGAGAACTTAAATATAATCGTACTTTATCCTTACAACACAGCATGGTTCAATTAATTACGAATTAGTATAAAGCGTGAAGGTGTTTGCTCGTTTATCCTTGAGCACAACTAATAGCAGTGAAAATTGCTGGTCTTTGATATGTCACAGTGTGAATAACAAGAGGTTGTTAACTTCGCTCTTTGATAGTTGTAGAGTCTTTGAGAGCTCTTCAGGTCGATTACTCACCTTGACTCTAAGGTCCAGTCCAAGTTTAAAGTTTCATTATCAAGCTTAAGATTTGTAATGCAGATAAAATATGAAAAATAATCGTACCAAAATATGGTACAATTATTTTCTTTATTTGCACATGTGCTTTATGGGTTTCTCTTACTAGACACACCCAGGAAATTTCGTTTTTCAGAGGACGTATTAAATATATTTCTTCTCGAACGTTACATTTTTATGATTTAGAAAAAAGACTAAAAAAACTAAATAATTAAGTTTTCAAAACACTTGTTTTTTACCTCTCAAATGAATCATTGCGTGAAGTGAATAAAAAGAAATAGTTGTAGCAAGTAGTACGAAGAAATACCATTTTATTAAAACGAAGTAAATAAACAACAGCAATCATTGGATAGTTATTGCTTTGGGGCGTCCGGAAGATAAGGTAATTACTTCCTTACCATCTACTATACCGTAGTAATTACTTTACTTTTGTGGATACCTGTGCCTTTCGTTACTGCGCGAAATGGTAAGCGTGTATAAGGCCTTATTACCCGATGACACGCGACACAAATCATATTTTGACATGTTATTCAAGTAATGAAAAGGCCTTGTAAATACTCATAAATGGGTATCTGTGAACAGAACGTTGTTTATTCGTCTTTTAACAGTAAACCCAGTTATTGAAACCTAATAAAAATTGAAAAATTCAAGTGTAATAATTTGTTTTTAATCAGTAGACAATGAGATTGCAAATCACCTATTTAGAGGTACCTCTAAAGTCAAAACTGTGTATAGGTTCGTTTTGAGCTTCCTCGTCGTCGACTAGCAGGTTGTTATTGTGTCAGTATCCTTCCTACCTCTACTTTCCGGCCTGTTTATTGCCCTTATTCGACATTCCCGCTTACTTGTTAGCAGTATGTAAAAAGCTTTTTCTTCTTTAGCGATAGTTTAAAATCTATTTATATTCTTCTTAATGCTATTGTTGTTACTGATAGGGTAATAATATCAGTACTGATGATTAACGCTCTAATGGTTAAAAATTATTTGAATATCAACCGGATAATTTTTAACCGACGTCAAATAAAGTCAGACTTCACTAAATAACACGGAACTAGCAACGAAATATAATCTGCGGAAACTAAGCAAATGGACGAATATTGCGGTGATCAAGGATATTTCAATGATTACGAGTTTATACTGGACATCTCTCCTCATTCCCTTAGGGATATTCGTTCAGCTTCATTCTCAATGTTTATGTAGAGGAGTTATTTACGAGTATTTTAACTCGATGTGTGATTCTTTTACTTAATAGCACTTAGAGTTGACATTTTATTTCAAAAAATGATTCGTATATAGTTCTCACAATTCAAAACTTCTATATAGGACTACTCTTAAAAGTAACTGTTCTCTGCTTAAAAACAGTATCATATTTCACTGAAATTGTAACTAATAACCAGCTTTACTATTGAAAATTATTGTTTCTGGTCTTCAACTATGTAGAAAATAATATTACATTTCTCCGATCACGAAGTTTATCAAAGGTACATGTACCAATCAAACTAACAGAACTATACTACCCCTTGAAACGGAGTATAAAACATATTTTAACATCTTAAATATTTGCACATAACGTAGGTACGGTGGGAAGGGTTCATTCAATGTAAATGTTGAGTTTATCTTTAGTTCACCTATTATGTAGCCTAGGAATCTCTGATGTCGAAATAATTTAAAGAGTTTATTTTGAGCTTTTTCGTCATCCACTTTTTTCTCTTCAGATTCCTTGTGTCAAGTCTTACACTGACAGATTCCAGATGGTGAACGATAAAAGGATAATTAGAGCTAAGTCAAAATTTACATTAATTTTTTTCCTGAATTGATTTATCACGATACAAATTTACCCTTCCCTGATTCGCCCCTCATTTGGATTAGAATTTACGCACATGTTACGTTGTTATAATTATTAAGTCAATGTGCTATAATGTATGACAGCATGATGATTAATATGATTACTATATGCAATAGGTTTAATATCAATTACAAAGTTCAGCAAACAACAAATTATTATAGATTTCAGTCCCCTTCAAGGACGCTTAATTTCTTGTTTATAGTACACCGTTGATGCTTTATATCTATGCGTTATTGATATTTTTTCTAGCCATTTTTACATTGATTTAAAAATTCCAAAGGCACCTGGTGTGGTTATCTGAGTACTGGCAAAAACAGTATTATTGTTAAACATTCAATGGATCGTAGAGTTCATCCAGTAAAATTTAGAAATAATCTTAATACTTAATATACCGTATGTAACACCAGTATGGAAAACCCGTTAAGGCCTCTTGAAAGAAAGGTCATGGAGACTTTTAAACTTAGTATATTGGTTCCTCTTGATCCAAATAAAACCCTTATTTATTTGAGGTAAAAGGTCAAAGTCCAGTCTGTCCGTCTGTGCGCTTTCTTCACAATATATATGAAAGAAAATGTAATATGAATCTATAGGTTCTTCAATACTCTATTTCATCAGTTTATTATATACAGTTCCTTTAGTCAAATCTGCTGATTGCACATTTTATGAACGATAATTAGATAATCTTGGGAGGCTGGAACAAAACTTTAAAACCTTTCAAAGTAGTAGAGCTTGTTAAAAATTCATCAGAAAAATTCAAATATGTGTTACAAATACAGTAATTTAGTAATTTCAAAGTTTTGGACAAATTTCAGGATTAAAATCATTTTCTCTTGGACACTGCTTGATTTCTCTCAAGATTGTAATGATAGTCGTTCAATTTTACACTACAAAGAGTTGTCTAGTAAGAGGAGTCGTCTCGTTTACAAAAATGAAACAAGAACTTTGCCAATAGGTATTAAATTTAAATAGATGTATGCTGTAAGGTATATTTACTATAATAAACTTGAATCTCAATATTAAATTATAATTTGTATGAAGCACGCAATATCATTTTATTATAATTACATAGATATAACAACAGTTCAAAGACTATACAGCTTTACTTTTAGGAAGTGGGAATGGCAATATGTATTAGGTAATTGACATTCACTGTCGTTATCGCTCGCTTGGAGGGAAATATTATTCTAAGGTAGCCTTATTACAAATACTTTGCATCTTGTACTTTTTTATCTATCGACCATAGGAAAAGACGTTTAGTAGGGATCACACATGACATTTTTGCAGTGTGTCGCTACTGGGAATGAAATTACGATAGATACAACTAGTAAATAATAACAAATGAGTGTAAAGTAAAATAATATTTAATTATATTTCCGTATACTATATTGTGTGGTACTATGTGGTATTCAAAATTCTTATCTTAACAAAGGCGTAGTTATTTGGAGTCAAAATATAGTAACAGCGAGGGTTAAGAGAGGAGGTTTAAATAAAGGGCTTTAATTGGCGCAACATAACATGTTATTAAGGACAGGTACCGGCACAGTAGCGTTGTCTTGAGATAATTGATTACACAATCTTATTAAAGCAACATTTGTAATGTAAACTGGTAGAGTAATAATTAGTAGGTGAGGAGTATGTGTGTGTGTGTTTTTTTTAACTTTTTTATAACAGTAATGTGTGTGTGTGTGTGTGTGTGTGTGTGTGTGTGTGTGTGTGTGTGTGTGTGTCATACATTTAATATACGAGTCGTACAGTGCATTATAAAACAGTTTAACTACTAGACTAATTTTTATATTTTTAATTAGACTTATTAGACTTAGTTCATAGTGCACTTACTGTAATTACTAGTGTAGAGATATATTATGGTTTAGCTATTTAATGATGTCAAATGTCATAATCTCGCCAATTTCCAAACAAATTTATTTCAGATCGGATATTGCCAATACTGTAGGACATGCTACTATGAAGTTGACCATTTTTAACAGCCGTCATAAACTGAGATATTTTACCATTTTGATGGTTTAACTTGTAATTGGATGGGAATTAGACTTAGTACTAATTGGCTGGTGGGAAATGGCTGGATACGTAGCCTAACGCGTGACAAAGAAACCAATATTCATCGATGTTTTATGTCTATTTTTACCGAAACAATTATCAATATACTGATGATAGGTGGTAGGACTGTATTACAATTGGTTCCAATAGACGCTTTTACTGTTCCCTCATTGTGGGCTATTGGATTGTTTTACTACCTATAAATAACAAATTTAAATAATATTTTTCAGATAGCCCTAAAACAATATAAATTGCAGTACTATATAGGTACATAATTTTATATTATTATATAACATTGAAAGTATATATCTTATCATTTTAAAAGTAAGTTCTATGGTACTTAATTATAAACTTGTAATAGTGTAGAAAGTATACACTTTTACGAAAGGGAGGGCTCAGAGGTCTTAGTAAATATGTCGTAATGACAATATCATTAGGAAATAATAATAAAGTGCTTTATTTGTTCCAAAATACCTCCAAAAAGGGGTTGGAACAATTTCAATTTAAAGTTCAATTTAATTGTTTTGTTGAAATGGGTAGCACAGTTATTAAAACAAGTTCCAGGACTAGGACACACTTAACTCTTTAGTATAATAGAGCTATCTCATTCAGATAGGCTTGTGAAATTTTAAATATTCTACAAATGAGTTATTTTTTTATTAACTCAGTTACAGCGTAACAATATCCAAACACTACTCAATACTATTTTACAAATTACAAATTTAAAATTGCAACTGATAGTCATGTCATTGTAAACTAACGTGGAAAGCCTTGACCTTTTTTATTTTATTCATGGTTAATTTTGGGGTGATGCTGTCTTCTGCTTCGTGGTAATAAAAATCAACTGCGTTTGAAACAGAACGATTACTGATTGATACAGTAACTTCAAGATACTCTGAGGAAAACATTCAAAGGTTTGAATAAATTGTTTTATTTCTCGGCTCAACACCTTAGTTAAAGTTGGAGGACACCACCGGAAGGTGTCGTTTTGCTCTGTAAAAAGTTAGGAAAGTTGGGCTTAATCTGATTTGGATTGAGTTATTTGCATTTCAATTTCAAGCGTGATTGACAGCAACTTCTCAACTTGGGGGTGAGACGTTTTCAAATTAATTGTATTGAAAATTACAGAGAAAGCTCATGTCTGTCTCGTTTTCATTAAAAATTATAATTCTATGACCGCATCATAGTTGTGTTAGTAATATTGTTTGTGTGAAAACCAAAACCATGAAAATTAAGATTAAAAAGACAATTTAAAGTAATAACTGCTCACTTACAAGTTCTAATCGATGTTTAGGCCATCTGTGAAAGGATATGAATGTTATAGGAGGGATTTGGCAACATTACATACTTACTGCCTATGGCACCTAACTCATAGGTACGACAACCTGAGGAGTGATATTATTAATTGGCTGACTGTTGGCAAAGCCTATCACTTGAGCATTGAATTTTGTTACATTCTTGGTAAAGTATAATCTTTCTCTTCGTTATAGGTTTACACCGAATATTAATTTAAAATAGGTGTTTTAATGTAACCAAATTTAATCTTTTTATTATTTTTACATTTTAAAATATTATTTTTAATAATATGAATAGTATAATAATATGAATAGTACTTGTTTGAAGTTTGTAAGGAAGGAATCCTTACAAGGTTTGTAAGGATAATAGGATTTCGGACATTTGCCGTCATTATATTTTAAAAATATATACCACCTTGTGACATTAAAGAAAACGTTAGGGATAAGTTTAAACGATGAAAAATATTAGACTTTACCAAGAATACAACATAATTAAATGCTCCATTTGCATATTTTAAAGTTAAAATTGGAAAATATGGTCGGTTAGTAATTATATCAAAATGTACACACACGACATTTCTCTTCTTTTATTTTTTTGAAAAAAAATGGAACAAACTCATTATCAATGTTGTTTATACATTGTAGAGGCAGCTGATGCAAGTAATTATTTTGAAATTTAAAACTTGAAACTAACCTTTACTCAAATACTCACTTAATTTAATACTAATGTATCAACGAGAACATTATTTCATTTCATTTTCTTTAATTGTCAAAATACAATTGTTGTTTAACGAAACCGATATCAAATTTTCTTTACCTACAAGCAATTCAATCACCGAAAGTCTTTTTACAAATCTTTAATTCCTTAAGTTATTAAATTTCAGGTGCAGGTGAGTTTTATACTCAAATAAAGACAATGATATACAAATTTAAACTGAGGACATATTATAATATTTTTATATTTTTTTGAAGATAGTTGTAGTTTTTTGGTTTACTATACACACATTGGCCAGTTAAATAATCCAAATGCAATCTTAAAAGAGTCTGATAAACCCCATCCCCACCCCCCAAATGAGATGCCATGGATCAAGATATTGAAAAATATGAGTGGGGTACATTACTACTTTGATAAGAACATATTCTCATCTACACGTTGCTACTTGAATGTTTTTATATTCCAGTATAAAATTCAGAACGTTGAAATGGTTGGTGGAATGTATATTAAAGGAGTTATTACCACAGTTTTACATTTTAATTCATGTACATGATTAATTATAGAAATATAAATATGATTTATAAGAAATAATACCCACTGAAAATGCTAACTAAAATGGCTTGTTCGCTCATTGGTCCTCAGGCAGCAAGTTGTATCAGTGATGGTTGATGAACCCTGCATGGTACAATCATGAAACCTCCGGCCGTCACGACGAGGTATGGGTGTCACCGTTAAACCTCGTGACAATTGTGATGGAATACATGTGAGGAATATTTCCACAATGTGTTTATATGTAGTATTAGGAACAGCAGCGAATAATTGCTTGCAAGTCTTATCTAGTATCTTAGACAAATACGTATTTACTAAAGAATATGCAGGGACAAATTTAGTAGAGTCATGTACAGGAGTTATCACGTAATTACGATTGTATCAATTGATAAATTGAACCTATTAAATGTTATGAATTTGTATCATGAACCTAACATGTTATAGATTGTTAAATAATTGTTACAAATGTGAAATTAAAGCTGGATATAAGGGGTGAGGCCAAATGATCCAACTCTGAAAAAGAGTCTCTGGCGCCAATTAATTATTCTTTTTCGGTCTCAAACTCGGTACTGAGTGAATGAGGACGTTGCCTGATAGTTAAGCAAATGTAATATGGATTAATTACGTAATGGTATTATTTATTAGCACGCTGCTGTCTTCATTAATGGGCGAGAACAGTAGAACTAAATAAAAATATTTAAAACCCCTTGGTATGTCGTGAACCAATAGGTGCAAAAAACACAAAGTTGCTACACAACCCACCTCGTCTACAATATTAATTCGTACTTCCTCCAACAATCGGTACTTAAAATTATTGATACCTATACACATTCGTATGTTGAAGCTTGAATTCGATCTTCGTTGCTCAGATAATTGTGTTTGGTGTAGCTCAGGTCCATAACATTATGAGTGTATTCTTAGACTTAGATTTTAGAAGTGAATGTAGTTTTTTTATTTCGAAGTTTTATATTTAAAAAATCTATAACAGGTTACTTCTTTATAAAAATCGAAAACCTCTTTATATTCCATTTAGTGGAATGCTGCATAAAAATATTTAGTACCAGTCTTTCCTATGCCAAAGATATTCAAAGTCGGCCGACCGCGAATATATAGGACGTTGAGAGAATAGGAATCTAAGTGAAAGGAAGAATCGATTACAATATTAAATATTGTTCGTAGAATTATGTATATAATAATATTGAGTGTTTAAATCGCATTGCTATGTTATTTTATTTTTGTTAACGCTGTTATAAATTAATAAAAATCAGTACATTTAATTTAGTTTCTTATATTCTTTGTACAGTCAGTATTACTCTTTTGCAGCATGTGAGGTTAACTGTCAAAAGAGACCACACATAGTTTCTAATATAACCATACAAAAATGACATTTGGTTTAACTTCACATTGTGTAATGGCAGACAGTTTATAGTAGAAAATATTATTTAATAAAAATTATAATTTTTATTGCCACACGCAGGTAATTGATTTGACAAATCAGAATAATAATTAATTTGATCAAATCGGTGAGAACTTACATTAATACACATGTTACTCCGCTACTCATAATTTAACGTACGGAATGAAAAAACAAAGTACTGTATGCAACTTATTTAATCTACTAATGTGTGAAGAAGGCGCCTGCCTCGAGGAATGAATGATAGCTACAGATAGACAGACAGACAAAGTTCTGTTGAGGCTCGAAGCTAGGCGTCGCGTCACCGTCTGTGATTAATGTGAAACAAGAACACGATAATCACACATCCTTGTGGAACTCCATAAAAACCACTGGTCATAAATATCCGAAGACTATTAGAATATACCATGTTCAGTCGTATATAATTGTGATTTATCTACGCCAGTGACGATGTTTCAACAGAAACTGTCAGAATTTTATGTGACAGACTGTGTAGTAATTTTTATGGAGTAGAATAACATATAGCCCAGTGACCAGTGCAACTAATCTGCCCACGATTTAAATTAGGTCCGAACCACAGAGGTATTAATTAGAATTATATAAAATAATAATAAATAGGATTAAAAAAAGTTAATTATTTCTAGTACATTTTTTGTCTTACATTACTATCGCTCCACTTACAGAATATCCGTATTTTATACTTAAACAAAACGTTTTATAATAACTAAAATAATATTGACATCCACAACAAAAAATTGTTTGTCTTTGTATATGGTATAGCAAATACTTAGGTAAGACAGAATGATAAATAAATGTGAGAGTTAAAAAAAGACAATTTATCACTTGAGCGGTCTATCTATTTGCACGAGAGTTTATATGAAGCGTCATTTCTATATAGGTAACACTGAGTTCAATGATGGTGCATGGTGGGATTTGACTGAGCATTAGCAAATAATTTTACAATATAGGTAACTATGATGGCAACGATAATAACAGAATAGATAAACTTGTAAAAATTACTTTCGTAAGGGATTTTAACATTTAAGGAGTAAAATAAAGACGGGATAGAGCGGAAAATCAATAATAAAATTTGGTGACAAGATTTTGTTCCGGTGCTCTCATTGTAGTAGTACCATTATCCCACCGGATCTACTATAATTTGAACTCTGTTATGAAAGCTAACGTAATTGAAAAAAAATACGAATGTATCATTCGGGAAGATGTTTCAAGAAATATCTAATTCTAAACTTACAGCGTGCATGAGTCTTTAGTTATACATAGACAACAATGAGATTTATGATTGTGCATTTTTCAGCCATGGAATTTTGGCTAAGCGTCATTAAAGCCTATCCCTAAGTATGCGGACATATTTTTTCACTATCATATTTTTTCATAACTTAATTCAGTTACAGCGTATCAATTTCCAAAGACTTTCTATGCCGTTGTAACTAACGTAGTAAGTAAGCCTAATCCTTTCTTTCATTTTTACTCTTAATTAAATTTAGCGTAATGATGCATGCAAAGTAATGGTAATTGAAAATTATTTAAGAATATATTTATTCATAAAAGTGTTACGTACATATTTTTTAAATTTGTGTTTGAAACAGAACGGTTAATGGTTGAAACAGTAACTTTGAAAGTATACTTTGTGAATAAACGCTCAAATTTGTTTAACTGAATTACTTCATTTATCGGTTCACCGCCTTAGATAAAGTTGAAGGAAACCACCGGAGGGTCTCGTTTTGCTCTGTAAAAAGTTTGGAAAGTTGGGCTTAATCTGATCTGGATTGAGGTATTTGCATTTCAATTTCAAGCGTGATTGGCAGCAGCTTCTCAACTTAGAGGTGAGACGTCTTCAAATTGTGTTGACGATTACATGGAAAGTTCGCCTCTCTCACGTTTTGGTTACAAATAAGTATTTTATGATAGCATCAAAGCTGGGTTTATGATTTTTGTGTGTAAAAACCAAAACCATAAAAAACAAGATTGAAAGGAGAAATTTAAATTAATAATGCCATTCTTAAAGAGTCCTAATGGATTTTTAGACTATTTGTGAAAGGATATTGTTGTTATAGAAGGAATATGATAAATTCATATACTTATTGTGAATTGCATCTATCTCATAAGTATAACAACCTTAGGAGTAATATTATTAACTTACTGAGTATTAGCAAAGTCTATCACTTAAAAAACTGGACAAATTTTATTTCTGCCTGTCTGTTTAGCTGTATATCCGCACAATATCTGGGAAAAGAACTGACCTATAGACTTAATTTATTCATTTATATAGGTAAAATTGATTTAGATGGTAGTGCATGTCACTCCTTGAGATTTGGGTGGGCGTTAGCGAATATATTTACATTGATCTTATTGGTAACCATAATAGAAACGATTAAAATATCACAGTTAATACATTTGGAAACAAACTCAGTGCACTCATTTGAGATTGTATTACGTTGATATATTGTAACACACTTAACCTAACTCTCCGAACACATACAAAATCGCAACATTATATTATTTTAAAAACTGATATGACTCCCAAATAATGAATAAAATGTGAATGTATCTTGGGTAAAGAAATATTATCTGTAGGCTTTAGATTATGCACGAAGATTCGTTTCTACATAGACAAGAATGAATTCTATGAAAGTGCATGTCCAACTATGGAATTTTGTTGATCGTTGTTAAAAAAAACTTGCCACTCAGTAGGCTGCCAACATTTCTCTTATCTTTGTGGTTTTTGTACGATTATTTTCTGTTCTATATGTCAATAATTAAATGAGTTATAGAAATTGTGCATCGGACCTCAGCGAAGACTATTACGTGACACATTGTGTGGCGTGCTTCTGTCTTATTATATTAAAGTTATAGAGCATTGCTTGTGTTGCATTCTTGGTCAAATCTAATCTTTATCTTCATTGAAAGTTACGTGTTCTCGAATGCTCTCTTTAAAGGAAGAATTTCAAATGGTATCTAACACTATAATGGCTATTGCTTTTACTGCGAATAATGAAATAGATGGAGGGGTTATACTTTAGTCAAATTTAATGTTTTATTGAATCATTTTCGTATTTTAAATTATTAACTGAAATAACATCAATGTGTGTAAATTTGTAGGACAATTTCGCAGTAATACAATCCTATCATGTTAATGCACTCATCTGCTTGCAGGAAACATGATTTGACTTGGCGTTTTGACCCTTCTAATAAGACCTACAAAACATTAAACTTTAATTTAAAAATTTGGATATGTTAAATTTAAAATCGCAAAATTTGTTCGGTTATGTGTGAATCTGTCAACTTTGTTATTTATTTTGAACAGAAATAGACCAAACTCGTTATTAATGCTGTTTTAACACTGTAGATATAGCTTATGGAAGTATTAGTTTGAAATTTAAAGCTTGAAATTAACATTTATAATAAATACTCTCTTAATATTAACGTATAAAATTGAATATTAAATTCTTCCTGAGGTGACAAAATACAATTATTATATAACGAACCTTATAGTAAACATTCCTTACTTTCAAGCAAATCAGCCCACTCGTTCTGCCACCATTTACAAATATCCTTATTCCTTAAGTTATTAAATTTCAGGTAGAGGTGTTTTGGATACTAAAATTAAGACAGTAGTATAACAATTAAAATTGAGGACATTTTCTATTGTTTAAATATTTCTTTTAAGAAAGTTTTGTTCACCATGTTGAACGATACCTCTATCCGTGAACTAAATGATCAAATTACAATTTTTAAAGAGTCAGATAAACCCAACCTCCAACTAATGAGATGCAATGGACCAGCACACTAGAAATATGTATTGTGTAAATTATGATTATCATAACGAGTTGTTCACTTCCAAACATTGGTTTCACATGTAATAATATTATTTTTTTTAATTCCGCAATAAATCCAAAACGTTGAAATGATATGTGGCCATGAAGACGGTAACAATTTTCACCGTGTGGATAACATTACAAGTTATTACCACAGGCTTTACATTATAAGTCATCAACAAGTTTATTTGTAGACATTGATATATGCCTAAATAGAAGACCGAATAATCGCTCCAAAGGCTAACTAAGATGGAACATCAGTTGTACCAACTGTCGTTTGATGAACCTGCTCAAAAAGTAGACAGTTAGTTGTTCGGTCACGAAATATCCAGCCATCATCCTAGTTGGATGAGCCTCATTTCATAATTTTTCCATAGGTGTAAGAAATTCATATGTATCCAGAATTAATTTATATGTTAAAACTAGGATCGGTAGGGCTAAAAACTGGTTGAAAGTTTCATCTAATATTTTGTACAAATATATATTACGAAATATTCAGAAACTACCTTATTATAATAATTTATACACGTTAATATATAGCCATTAATGACAGAGTCACGTAATCACGTGTTTTAACATTTTGAAAATTGAACCTAACAAATGCTATCATGAATCTAGCCTATTATAAATTGTTCAATAATTATTACAAATGAGTAATTAAGAGCCCGATATAACGGAAAGAGGTTACATGATCCATCACTGAACAAGCGACTCTGGGCACTATACAACTCCAATTAATAGTCAATTCTTGTTCGGTCTCAAACTCATAATGAGTGAATGAGGTCGGTGCCTGATAGGCAGATTTAACAAATTATGGACTTGTTACCTTATGGTATTATTATTTATTAAAACCCTTTTGTCTTCCTTAATGAGTGAAGAGAACAAAACTATATAAAAATATTTACAATCCCTTGGCACATGCATTAGGTGCAACTGACCCAGAGCTGTTACACAACCCGTATTGTTTACAATATTAATTCATATTTTCCTCAACAATCGATACTCATTAATAAAGTAAAAATACCTATGCACATTATCGTTTAAAACTCGAAGGAGTTAAATAGATCTTTAATGCTCAGATAATTGTGTTTGGTGCAGTTGAGGTCCATGACATCACAAGTAGGAGCATTCTCATAGCAACTTAGAGCTGAGAAGTGAATTGTAACATTTCGTCGTTATGACCTTTTATATTTTAAAAGTCTATAGCATTTATTTTATTTATATGCAATGAAAGCAATTAAAATCTTTAGTGCCGATCTTTTTTATGCATATACGAGTAAATACACTAAGTCGGCCGACCGCGGATTCATATGACATTGAGCGTATAGAAAAATAAGAAAATTGAAGAATCAATTACAATATTATATATTGTTAGTAATATTATGTGTGTACAAATTGTTATATCGTAGTTTTTAAAGAGCATTTTTAGTTTATTTAATTTCTGTTAACGCTATAATACATTAATAGAAATAAGTACATGTGACTTCGTCTTATACATTCTTTGTTCAATAAAAATAACTCTTTTGCAGCATGTGTGTTTAACTCTAAGAAGAGAACACACATATTTTCTAGTATAACCATACAAATATGAGTTTATATTTTACTTCACGTTGTGTAATAGCAGACGATTTAGTGGCAAAAGATCATTTTATAACGAATCATCATTGTAATTGCTAGACCAGTTACCAGTTGCTTGTTTTGACAAATTAAAATGATAATTAATTTTATCAAATAGGAACTTAGAATAATTCAAATGTTACTGTGCTACACATAATTTAACGCACGGAATGAAAAAACAAAGCATCCAACTTGTTTAATCAAGTAATGTGTGAAGAAGGCGCCTGCCTGGAGGAATGAATGATGGCTACAGATAGACAGACAAAGTTCTAGGCGTCGCGTCACCGTCTGTGATTAATGTAAAGGAAGAGCAGGGTATTACACATCCTTGTGGAAGTCACAAAAACTGGTTATAAAATATCCGAGGACTATTACATATACTATGTTTGATCAGGTATAATTAATTGTCAGTCTAGTTATCTACGCCACTGGCATTGTTTAAAAAACAGTCAAACGCTCTTTTGGAGAAAGATTGATATGAAAATGATAATGAATTTTATATGAACCACTGACCACTTCGCTCAGGAGACCACTATCAGTAACTTTCAGCCAGAAATTGAACACCCGTCATCCAAAATCAAAAGAGACACTAGCTCGGAAAGCATTGCCCTTTTGAATACGTTTTTAAAAAATGAGTCCTGGTCGTTTTTAGACAATCTTGAAAGCGTAGATGAAGCTTACACCGCGTTTCATAATATTTTTGTTTATCACATGTAACTTGTCCTTTCAAAAATTTTAAAGAGCGCAAACAAGCAAAACAAAATTCTTGGGTGACGAAGGAAATTTTAGAATTACGTGAACGGCTCAAATTTTATCATTCGATTTACATTAGCACCGAAAATGAACAATTTAAAACTTTTTTTAGAAATTTCAAGAGCAAATATCGGAAAACAATAAAATCTGCAAAAGCACGTGAAATTGAAACAAAATTGAAAAAATTGCGAAAACTTTTCCAAAACTTCTTGGGGCATTATTAAAAACTGTAACAACACAGCCAAATTGCCCAAAAAACTTCCAAATTCCAAAGCTCAAAATTCCAGGACGAAATTATTTCAGATCCCTCTAAAGTGGCAAGTGAATTCAACTCATTTTTTTCATCTGTTGTATCACTTGACCCATCATTCAAAGGCCTCAATTGCCAGCGAAGTGTCATCGATGGGACCCGGTCTCATCCATGGCACTGTCTCCAATGAGTGAGGAAGAGGTGGCCCGCGTGATACAGGGATTGAAACCAAAAAAAATCATGTGACATCAACATATATCAACATCAAGATAAGACTTACAGCTAGTGTAACAAAACATGGAAAGTGAACCTCACATTGTAGATGAGGCACTAGCTTTTGTACTGTCAACAAATATCACTACGGCACTATTGCAGAACATCAACGCTGCACCAGTTACTGAGTTACAAGTGTACACACTTTTGTACAAATAACTTATATTTACATCACCAGTATAATATTATGTAATACATAAACAAGAGTAACTAAATTAGAGACAATTAAAGCCAAAAAAATTATGTTTATTGGTATTCAAAATACATTAAAATCAAATTTATGTATAAGAAAACAAAGAACAATGAATTTAGTATAAAAATCGCCAAAAAATATTAAAACCGATAAAAATTGTTAATAAGGTTAAAATTCAAGCGTTAGCAAATAAATAAAAGAAATATGTGCATGTCTGTGTGGCTGCTCAAACGTTGCTCTAAGCATATTTTGGCTCCACTCACAAATTTGATCAACTTGTCTTTCGCCCAAGGCATTTTCCCCTCCATTTTGAAAATCTGCGAAAGTCACACACCATTTTCAAAAAAGACGATCCTTGCCTTGCAAGCAACTATCGTCCAATTTCAATCCTCCCAGTTATGAGCAAAGTTTTTGAAAAGATTTTTCTTGTCAGATTTGAAAATTTTCTTGATCGTTTTGAAATCCTCTGTTCCGAACAATTTGGTTTCAGAAAAAACAAATCAACAATCGATGCGGTCACAGACCTAATCGATACAGTTGTCGATGGCCTGGAGAGAAGAGAAACATGTGTTAAGCATATTTCTAGACCTCTCTCTAAAGCATTCGACTGTGTACATCACGAAAACACTGTTGTACCAGTTGGGACGACACGTGGTGTTCGAGGTCTGCCGCACCAAATGGATCTCGTCTTATACTCAGGGATAGAAGCCAGTGTGTGCAGATTGCGAATACCCTGTCAGGGAAAAGGTTAAAATGACTTATGGTGTCCCACAGGGATCTATCCTTGGACCTGTCCTTTTCCTTGTGTACGTCAACAGATTGAACTCATCGATCCTTACGGGGAGGAATGGTTCAGTATGCTGACGATACAACTCTCTGCATCAGAGCAAAAACAAAAGATGAATTAGAAATCAACTCATTTTTTAGAACTAAATTCATGTATTCAGTATTTTTCAACACTAAATCTGAGGGCCAACAGTTCCAAATCAAGCGTCGTCAATTTTTTCCTCCGGCAGCAAGAATCTGACAACTTCGCTGCCGTGATGGCGGATGATGTTCTAATAGAAGAAACTGATTCCACCAAGTTCCTCGGAATGCACCTAGATCGAGGGCTGACTTGGGGACGATCACATTGACGGCATTTGTTCAAAGGTTTCCTCAGGCATTTATGCCTTACGGAACCTTGCAAAATTCTGCTCTTTGGGATATACTAAGAACGGCCTACTTTGGCTTGGTATATCCACATCGGACATACGGTTTGAGAACTGTGGGGCAGCTGTCCTAAATACAAATTCGAACGTGTATTTAGAAGTCAAAAGAAAAGCTGTCCGAATCATTTCAAAATTGAACTTCAGAGATTCATGCAAAAAACACCTTCAGGGAGCTTGGATTGCTGACTTTGCCCTGTCTCTATATCCTGGAGGTTGTCCTGTACTGCCGTTCTAAGTGTAACTTGGTTCAAGGCAGGGACGTTCACCTGTACGGGGACTAGAGGCAGGGGACAACTTCCGCGTTCAACAACACAGAACTGCAGCATTCGAACGTTTGCCCGTCTGAGGTTGGTGTCAAGCTAATCAAATAAGCTCCCTGAAGAGATCAAACAATTTAATGACCAAAAAAAATTTAAAAACTCGACTAAGACATCTTTTGCTGTCGGGGGTGTTTTACTCGGTTTGACGAGTTTATGGAGAGCCGCTGGGACGAAAATTCAAAACTAACACCATCAATCCTCTGGTTCTGATGTGACAGTGGCAGGATTGTCTGGTGAGAATGAAGATGAGAGTGAATGAGAGAACCATGTGACTGTGTGCGTGAGTGAATGAAGTTTAGGCCTACCTTTTTACTATTTAAAATATTTATTTATGACGTTTGTATGCAATTTTATCATTGTTACCGCAATAAAAATATTATTATTATTATTATGAATCTCTGTGTAGTAATTTTTAGGGCCTACGAATAATCAATAATATCACAATAACCCCAGTGAGCCAAGAAAATATATTGCTGACGATTTAAGGTAGTTCAAAACCACTAAGGTTTTGCTGATTAGCTTTGATAAAAATAAAAAAATAATAGTAGTATAAAAATGAATAAGGAATTATTTATAATATGATTTTGTATTTTACGTAACTGTAGCTTGCCTTACAGAATATACACTATTTGTATTATCAAAATGTTCATATATATTACACGCGTGAATGTTATTTCGATAAAAAATCTTTTTCTTCACTCTTTGTGAGCAAACGGTTGCTACTTTTTCATATACCACAGCGAAAGAATGCGCCCCGTGAAAACCTTACTAAGAGATTCTGAGAGTTATGAACTGATGTTAAAGAGTAATGTTATAAGAGGGTTAAAGTTCATTAATGCGACGTCTATTCTTTTGACCTGCAAACCTACCTTAGGAATAGTTTCCTTAGATTCACTGCCATGCTAACCGTTACTAAAAATATATTGGTCATCTATATTACTGTGAATCGACTAATCATGGCCCATTTCACAGTCAGTAAATCAAGATATCACATATACGTTACGTAAGGTCGTCACCGCTATACATGGCTTTGTGTAGTATGCAGATTACACATCTCTACATCAATCTACTCCAAGACGTGACAAACAGCAGGTATCCTGATGTGTCAGTGGGTGCATCATATCTATGATAATATATTGTTCTCTTGAATAAGTTTTCCATACATCATGCCCTAACCATTGTTACAATGACTCAGACAACATCCTTACAATACATGGTTTTATTTGTATCTAAATTAGATATTTAAAAGAATAATTAAACCCAATAAATATTTAATCCTTAATGTAGTATTTTAATTATTTACAGAACATTTTCTTTTCTCCGCATTACAAAACTACAAAAAATATTGTCAATGAGAAAATATTATCAAAGTAATAAGTTAATTAAATAGTAAGCTATATGATTGACAGGTGAATGAAAAAATTCGTAAATTAATTGATTATAAACTACATATATTAGGAAGATCCTTGCAACTCTCATGCAAAACTCCCCAGTTTTTTTCAAGTGTACAAAATCGTCTCTCAACCAGATGGCTCTGTGTGATAACTGCGCTTACTATGTAAATGTGTGTTAATTCTTATGATATTTGGAATGTGTGTAAATAGTTCTTTTCAGTATAAGTAAAAGGATTATTTAGATTAAATGGTTATATTTAAGAACAAATTCACACATACCATGGAAGCTTAAAAAATGAGTGATAAAGATGGATGTTATCAGTATTAGTTCTTTTTGATATATTAAAAATTGACAAATTTGTATATATAATATGGTAAAACACGCTATATATGACATACAGACAAACAGTAAGTTTTAATGTAGTAGAAAACTATTTGAAGCAGCTTGTGGTAGATTCTAGCTTCCTCAGTCCAGGTGAAATACTTGTCTTCCTGACTAGTTCTGTTTTTTCCATTGGAACTAATATACAGCTATAGAAAGATTGTCCTGGGTCTATATTGTCTCCTGATGAGATATATATACTTTTTTATACATAAATTTAAGACATAACAAATTGTGAAATTTGTTATGAGCTTTACCGAAGTCTATCGTACTTCGGGCTGGGAAAATCTCATTTCTGTATGTCTGTCTGTCTTTGTATCTGAAAACTGGAAAACGAACTGAATTATGCAGAAAGCTTCATTTTGATATGAGGAACACTCTGATTATTATGCCACTAGAATGAGAAGTCTAAACACAGATAGTAGTTTTGAGACATTCTCTTATAATGGCCTGACATTTATTTTTACTGCAAGATTTTCTGATTATAATTTTGAAAATCGGGAGTTTAATTGTTCTGTAACTTCACTGGAGTATTTATACATTGTAATTTTGTTTTTGTATTTGTTTTTTAGGTTTCATTATTGTAATATTTTTATGCTCATGTTTACACTTCAAAAGTGTATCGATATTTGTAGTAATATTTGTAGTAAGGCCACATTATGTGGAAGGAAGTGTACATAATTTTTTATCGGTATATCCAAACTCCTGCCATTTGATTAATTGATGTTTAAGTTTAATTAAGGTCTAATAAAATGTTGTTAAATACCATTTATGCCAATTTGCTATTTGTGGAGATAACTTGAAAATATTAACAATTTATAATAGTGCGGAATATTTGGCTATTGGTTGATGATATCTATCACTTACAGTTTTTTCAGATCATACCTGACCAGATAAATTGTATAAACCCATATCTGGCATGTACAAAGTTATTAAGTGAAAATAGTTTAATTTTATTATAAATGGTCATCCATAATATTTTAATGTTATTATAAACTATAACTATTTAAATTATTTTAAAGTATAAATTTAGATAATCAATAGGAGTTACTTAGTTTGAAGTAATGAAAATTTAAATCCTTATTTTTAATGTCCTTAAATATTTTTAGAGACATTTTTAATTTATTATTCAGTAGGTCTACTTCAGTCACATGTATTTTGATGTAAAAATTATAAATCAAACAAATAATTTAAACAGTAACCCATACCATTATTGAAATCAAATAATTTAATTAAAATAGTCTTGGCTAGCATGATTAACATGGCTTGAAATACATGACGATGTAAAATATCTATTATTATTATTATAAAAAAAGGTTTAACCCTCTTAGGACCAACTAACGATATATCGTTAGTTTGACTTTTAGGCTAAAAATACCAACTAACGATTTATCAGTAGTTTGGTTTTATGGGTATAAGAAAATAATTAATAAATAACTTTGATTCAACCAAATTTTGACTCCACATCTATTGATAGTTTCTACATTCACAATCGTCTTTGAATTTAGTAAAATTTTAATCCAAGGAGGAGTGGGAAATGATAAATTGCGCAGTTGGTAGCGCTAGCTCTCAGCCGCGACCAACACGCGATCGCCAGCGCCAGCTGACTGACGCAGCCTGCCAAGTTTGTTTACGTTTTGTTCATTGTGTTTAGACGATTATCGTGCTTCAAAATGACTAAAAGACAAGATGAATAGATCCAGAAATGCCTGTGTCAAATGTAATAAAGGCTTACATGGAGTGTGCCTCACCAAACATGTTTGTTAGACTTGTCAGCAGTTCTGTAACATTTCTTCTGTGTGCAAAATAATTTATTTTTAGTTTTTTAGTATGAGTAAGTTTTAGAATAGTTCTCATAAACTTTAAAACCTAATAAGACCATGCAATAACTGAGTTAGAGACAAAATTTTGTTTCATTACTGCTTAATTGGCCTGTTCTCTGTCGTTAAGTTATCTTTTTCTGCTTCTATTTTCTAATTTTTACCATTATTATTATTTTTCCTTGTATCTCAGCCATTTATTGAAGAAAAGTATTGAAATAAGTTGCAATCTCCTAAGCAATAACTTGTAAATACATGTATCTATATGTGTGGACTGTTCTATTTTTTTAGTTTACACAAAATTCCTGTAAACCAAAAAAAAACATTTGTTTTCAAAAAACTTTTTTTATTTATAGGTGTTAACAAACCTTTTTTTGATTTGCACAAAGTAAAATCTATTTTCTTATTGTTAGTCATTTCATGCAGAAAAAATTGTTGAAAAAATTATTGAAATATCTCCACTACTTTAGAATATACAATTTTTCCCCCAAACCGTTACACTTTTAAAAATACAAGGCGGTCTTTTAGGCATATAAAATCCGAAAACGCGCGGTCCTAAAAGGTCCTAATAGTAAATTTTAATACAGTATTATCATAATAAGTTATTAAATTTTTTCCTAACGTTTTTCATGTTCATTATTTGCCTAACAACGTTTTTGTAAATATTATTTATTCATCTTATTGTACCTGTGAAAACCAATCATTCGTTTGATATTAGTAAGTTATTTTGTAAAATTTTAAACAGTTTATAGAGGAAGCAGTGCACATTGCTGGTCAAAATCTCTGTAAATCGATTGTTACCCGTTTGTCACTGCAGTTCTCTAACCAGTCGACGAAGTGAATACAGTAGAACAGATGTGACTGATCGACAAATATCTTCTTGGTGCACGATGACCTTTAAAAACTAGTTTTAACACTAAAAATGTTTGAAAATGAGCTGAAATTGAAATCATAAATGTTTTAGAGATCTTTAGTTGGGCTTTAATTTTTACAAATGGTTTATACAAAACTACAGTGGAATAGTATTGTAGTAATAGGTGTATTTTAACATTAACTTGACTATTTTGTACGTGACGAATCAAAAGCATATAGTTTAAGACTTTGATGAAGGGTGAAAGAGCCTCTGGACATATTGTAAGTTTACCACAGATTATATAAACATCGCATGAGTAGTAAAGAGCTTCCAGAGAAATTGAGTTGTAGATTTTAAAGTTTCAAAAGTCTTGGAGGTCTCATAGGCCAGAAATTTGAAAAAACATTAGGATTTTCTAGAAGCAGATAGGTTCTACAGTGTAGACACTCTAAAAGTTAGGTATATCATATCTGAATTCATACTCCAAACCCCTTTAGAAAATGGATGCTTTTTGAGGGTGGAAAGTTCCACCAGTTCCCCTTGAAGTCAAGAGACTGGCAGTTTCTGCAGGCTGAGGGCTACTTCGAGAGATTGAAACTCTCATTAACCGGAACTACCAGAGTTCACAATTTCCTGGAAGAAGAAGAAGCTCGCTACAGATATTAAGCTGAAATAGTTTGGAATTCTCTGGAAAAGGAGGCCGGGAGCTGCTAGACGCTGAGATGAGTGTACTGATTGTCTCAGACCGGTTTGAAGCAGACACTGGGTCCAGTTGTAGTAATCGTTCGAGATGATGGACGCTCCTGATAGAGCTAATTGACATAGTTAATCGTAGAAGTAAGTAAACAGTACCTACACGTAGCGGTTTCTAAATGCTAAACTGCCACATAAGTGGTGCACATTTACAGACTAGAGGATTTCAACGGATTTCAATTCCTAAACATATTTTAGTCCTAGTATATTATTTAGCTACAACTCAAATCTATCCTAATTTTGGACACTATTTAGCAAGAAGTTCTTGATAACTACTTAAAACTGATTTTACGACTGTCCTATATAACTATAAGACACATTTCAAAGTTAACTTGAAAGATGAAGGTTAAATCCGAATACCGGAGCACAGAAATTACAAAGCAAGGGTGGCCCGTAAACCTTTAAATCATAAATGCAGTCGTTGGTGCTATGAATGCTACCAGAAACTTGACAGTGGAAAAGCTGTCCAAGCAGGTTAATATATGAGCAAGGGAACTTACTTAACTGATAAAAGGGAGATTTTACAGAAAATTAACTACAAACAGAAACTTGATTTAATATACTATGTTATCAATTATTACTAATATTGCTGGTAATTATGAAATGTTCGTGGTAGCTACTAGGTACTAGTTATACGTTATGTTCATTTATTGTTCATATTGTTAATACATTATAACACTCAATAAACCATGGACAAAACTTGATTATACTATTTTAGAAATTAGAAAAACTTCATATAAAATCATGTTACCATATGTTGAAGTTCATTTATAAGCTCCTGTCATTAATAAACTATATTAATAATAATGTGATGGCTAATTTAAATATTAGTAGTTATATCATGAATCTTACTTAAATGCGCAGTTATGTTCAAATAATTCAAGAATATTGACAAACATCAATGTAAAAGATAATATTAGTATTCCTCAGCAGGAACGCAGCATATAGACCAGCATAATGCTGTGCCATATGTATGCAAATATACAGGAATGTATAGAAAGGCGCCCCAACAGAAAGTTTAGCAATAACCAGGACCCTGCCTTACTTTAACTTCACCTTGCCCACCGACCTATACTTACTTTTTATCTTGGTCTCCTGGTTTGGTGGGGTTAACTTTAAATATATAATTCACATTTACAAATTGTCCTTAACATTAAGGTTTTATGAAGTTCAGTGGTAATAAGATAAAATAAATAAAACTAAAAATAATATTACTGCTTTTATGTCTTGGACCTTTCTTGAAATTACGAATTATTTGTAGTTACATTTTAATGAAATACTTTAATAAATACATTTTTATAAAATATTTTATTAATTTATTATGATTTATTTACAAAATGTAATATTATTACTACGGTTAAGCAGTACTAATTATTTCTCACCAACGTTCATAGATTATTTGATGATTCCTGCCTTCGGTTCTGCATAATTCCAATCAGGACAAACGTATACAGACTCCTCGCTGGGTAGCCTTGTTCCGTGTAGAGAATTATATGATGACAACCTTGTAGCAAAGCTGTTTAAATATTTTAAAACATATTGATACAATTTACTTTGAGATTCAACTTCATTGATAAGTATAATTTTGTATGATACAATAATATGTATATTAGGAACATGCTTTTTTATTTTAATGGCGTTGTCACTGTCTACCAATTACATTACATTATGACTATTTATTATTTAATTTTCATTGCTATCAAGTTCGATATAAATTGACAATATTTCAAGAACTATTCAAACCAATTTACACTCTAAAAAACCAACTGTATAACGAATTCAAAATATATTGTAGTAAATGAGAATGTAATGAGATTCTAAACAAAGTATTATTCTCTGTTATAACCCCACTCATCAAATGCTATAAAGTAAAAAATGTTTTGTAAAAGGAACCTACTATAAATAGACCGAACGTTTCTCATTGCGGTTGAACTAATTTAACAAATTGTAAATACGATATTACGTAAGTTTATGTGAGAAGTTTGAACCGTTTAACCTAACAATCACTTCTCTTCAGTTCCTGATCACTTGCTTCACAGTTGCAAACTGCACTGTGTCTTATTTACTTCCAAGACGACTTCCTGATTTACTATTTTTATTTGTAAATTAGTGCATACGGAAAATATATTATATTTTTTAAAGAACATTGTATTCTGATCGTATAGAAGGTGGATAATATATGTTTCGAATAAAATATATTATAAGAAACAGTGTGTTGGTTTAGTCTCAAATTAGTTAAAATATACAATATATTGTTATTAATATTATTCAAATAAATCAATAGCTCACGTCCTAACATTTTCATACATTAAATTTTACAAATTTCGGTTTGACTGCTGAACGGTTAGAAGGTTTGTCTCTTAAACATTTAAAATTGTTGTTGGAATATAAGAGTAGATTCTGCTAGTGTTGTCATTGAGATAAAAGAATAAAATATCTTACTTCTGTCGTTGAGATCAAAGAGTAAAATTTTACAAGTTTTACAATACAATTTAAAATTAGGAACATTGGGGTTAAATTCGCATTTTCCCCACTTAAATATTATATCAAGGCCATTTTGAAGAAACTAAAGAGTTCTAATTTCCCCTGACAATAATACACCAGAAAAATATTATTTTAAATTCACCTTAAAACTACTTCAAAGAACCCATAATAAACTTGACACGCATAAACTTTTTATAAAAAGGCATTATATACATGAAACATTTGGAATTTAAAAGTTATGAGTTTGATACATCGAAGCCTAAAAGTACACAATTTTATCATATACAATTATGTGAATATTACAGACAGTACGGGTATAAAATAAATGATTTTCTTCCCTTAATCTGAAGAAACAAGTATGATATTCATCTTAACCTAGTAACAAAAATGAAATTCTGTTGTGCCAATTTGTAGATACAAGTTGGGACATACTGATTGTTTATTTCTATCCAATAGCCAACTTTTACTACAAACCAAACAACAGGTATATTTCTGTTCTAAAAGTTTTGTATTTCACACTCGTTACTATCGAAATAATTTATTATTTAACTGATATGTAATAAATAATTCTTTGCATATCATAAATGAGAACATTGGATAACTGAAAGTAACATTTTAACATTTATAATTTTGAATAATTCATGTTTCTTTCAAACGTAACTGTCTGTATAGTATCAACTGAAAATGACACACCACATTAAAAAGCTCTAAGTAATATGGTTTTCAGTTTAAACCTCATACTGTTCAAAACTTAAATTTATTACATAATATCTTCAATAAATGAAAGAATTTAGTTTAAGCTGAGAAATGTTTATCTTTAATTTTGAAAACTAAGCGACAGGCTTCATTCTAATATCTTAATTAATATAAATATGTATAAAAAATAGTTGTTGATATGGACTAGAGAATACAAGACACGCCTTGCACTGATTGAAGTTTTAAATTGTATTGTAATATTCAAATTCATGGAAAATCTCTAATATGAATAAATGGTATTATCTGTACTATGGTATATCTTATATAAATGGTATACATATATGGTATGTATATATATATATATATATATATATATATAGTATTATAAATATATATATAGTAGAATATTTTATATGCAGACTCGTTACGGTATCACACCTGAGATATATTTAGATATATATCAGTCCTTACCTCTGTAGATGATTGAAGTAGATCAATCATTCGTAAATCTACAGAATCAAGCGTACTTTGTTGGTTTTTGCTATGGTAATTGATTAGTGGAGGGAAGTGCACGCTTTAAATTTACAAATTAGACTTGTCTCATTTTTATGTATTTATTAATTCAAAAAGTATAAAAAATTATATCAATATATTTAATTCTCAAACTACATAATACAAGTATAGTGTTCGGTGGGTATTTTTTTCTAACCTGTGATACTCTGTAATTGTTTGTGTCTGACCGACAATAAGCAGTATGTTAGATTTTGTGTTCATGTGATATTTATGTGGTGTTTTTGTATTATAAACAAGGTATGGGTACGTCACACTAAGTGTCATGTAACACGCTTCACTGAGGGTGCGGTAAAATGTGAAGTATACATATCTCGTTCACTAGCATTACACGTGTTACTATGTCATATGGTTAAAATCAGTTTGTTTACAAATGTATTTATTCTGCGATTTTGTAGTTGCGAATTTCATGCACAGATGCTATTTGACAGTTCTAGATATCGTAAGGACAGACAGAGAGAATTAAAACTTTTCCAAACCGTCAAGTGTTCCAACACTTCCCCGCTCAACCAACTATATAAAATCAATTTTCAAATCACAAGCCAGATATTATGCTTTTACTTTGTTCCATAGGTTGAAACAGTGGTATCGTCTACCTGTCGTATAATACTTTGTTCCATCACTTGGTTTAAGTGTGTAGTACCTGTTATTTAGCAAGTAGAGAATGTTGCTACTTTTAGATATATAAATCGAAATGATCTTCAAGTAAATTTTGGTTTCTCTATGTTTAATGTCACTGCACGTGTACTACATAGCAAATGCCCGATTGACTATTAAACATGGCGCTTTTAAAATAGAAGATTGGCTAGCAAAGAAACTCCTGTAGACACACAGAGTACATAAAAGAGTTATATAAGGAGAAGATATGACAAAATGGAAGTGCATTTTGAACATTGGTAGAAAGAAGATTTGAAGATTTGGTATTGTGACAGAATGTGTCAGTGAATACAATTCTGGTAAAACATAACTTCCTTCTCTGCAAAAGTCCAAGTTGTCATTATTGGGAGGGTGAACTTTCTATATGTGAGTAATCAATTACTGGGCTCAAATGTGAGAGAAGAATAAGATATTATCTGAAAATATAAAAAGATGCAGGAAGTGGAAAAACAAAAGGAGGAGGAGTTTATGATATGGAGCTGAAGAGTAATAATAAAATCTGAATAAGAACTAACTTGGTTTATGTTTTATACATTTTCAGAAACAGTGTTTTAATACTATATACATCGTATGTCATATTCTTGATGTATAGAATTATTTTCAAAATTGCCTGTGTTTAAATATTTTAAGATAAAGTAATAAGTTCCTACAGGAAAATTCTTAAACCATTTTAAAATGTATTATAAAACAAAATTTATTATATTTCATACCAGTGTTTCATCTAATAAAAACAATAAAAGTAAACCATCATTAATTAATAAACAATATTTTTAGGAAAAATTATAAAATAACAAATATATTTATTAATTTTAAGGATCGCTTAATGTATGAAAAATTGCAAATTTAGGAAAAGCCCATACTGAATGAAAGGATATAAAACTTATATACGTGCTTTTGGCAATTAACACATATAATTAATTGAATAAACTAAAACATTCAAATATTAGATACAAGAAAATTAACTTTTAATCTTCACATCTCCGTTAGTAAAAATGGTAAAGTTTTTCGTTTGTATTTTCTTCAGTGATTATTGCATGTATTTTTACACCATATAAATTCGTTTAAATGATAGTAAAAATATTATTGTAAAATATGCATGGATAATGATATATAATCATTCTATAAAAAAGCCAGATTAAGCTATGAACAGGAGCAGTCGTATTTTATAATGTAGCTCTTCCCTTACCTTGTCAATATATTATGTGATGGGCATTTTCGAATATCAGGTGTTTTGAGGAACATTCAGTACATGTTACGATAATATGGTCTCGTGTTCGGTTGTAAAGAAACATCCTAAGAATTTTGTTTAATAATTTAGGAAATTTTATAATCATTACAGAACAGTTTTATTTTTTTTTATCTTTGAATTTTAAATAGTTGAAACGGCTATCATATTGAAACATAACGGCGTACCAAGCCAAAAATTATATAAAATGATAAACGGGTGGAGGTTTTGGGCTCTGGGGGTTTTGTTTGGTAAAGTTTTCCAGAAATTTTCCTTAAGTGCTACCATGAGGGCTATTACAAACTTAACTTACCTGTTTATGCTTAAAATAATTTATATTTCAAAATTCATAATAGGCAAAATAATATGTTATTTCTAAAAGATATTGTATTTTGCCTGAAGCTCATGCTTTATAGCAGAAATTCTTTAGTTTTCTTTCTAATATTATCGTTTATTTGGAACTAAGTTTTATAGAAAATTCAGTGCTTTCGCAGGCGATATAGAGTTATTATTATTAACATAAATATTCTGTTGTACATGGTGATTGAATTAATCATGATATCTTATTGCCAAGACATATTACAGAAATATTGTTACCAGATACCCAAATGGCGGCTTAAAATAATCTAAGATGCTAGACTCTCGTAAATGTGTATTTATTGTTTTTTCAATGTATTAACTGGCCATACTACTACTTGAAAAAGTGGCCAGTCTATTCTCAAAAATGCTAATATTTATAATTTAGTTTGTATTTATTGGAAATAAATTCACTTATTTATTCATTCAGTTATTAGGTGTTACATTAAAAATGTATGTAAGTTTTTACAGGGACTTGAATTTTCTCAAACGCTTCAGTGTTCCTAAAATAAGAAAAAAACATAAGCATCTTCATTAGCCCAACAAGTTCAGTTTACTTACCACATTCCTTTCCGGCCGCTCGCAGCGCTGTTGTCGTTAAAAGCATTTGCTCTGAACTTCTGTTATGATATAAAAATGTCCACCAGATTTACCCTATGTGAATGGAGTTAACAAATACAATTGTAGTTCCAATATAAATTACGTGTAATTCGACCAATACCTTTGTGAAACTATCAGTTTAATACTCTTGATATAAAAGCTACGCGTTGTCCACAATTGTCTGTAATTTTATTTACAATGTTTATTACACTGTACGTTATATTTTAAGTTAATTAATTTTAATTCTGTAAAATATTTAGGGACATACTTTCCAATGATTTGTTAGAAATTATTTCATCGAACACTACGAAATTTAGTTATTTTAAAACGTGTTTTTAAACGATTTTCATCAACGGATCAATTGTGGTTTCTTATAAACTATAATAATATTAGTACATTTCAAAATGACTTTGAAGCTCAGTTCAATATATGCGAACAGATTTTGTTAATAATAAATAATAATTGCAGAGAAATAACAGTGTTTCATGCGAAAAACGTCATTGCTTAAGATGTTTCTGCAATCTCAATTTATGGTAGCGTGAAGACAGTAAACATCATAATTATTATATTATATATTTATAGGCACTTACTCATCGTACGTCTTAAAAGATTTAAACCGTTCTATTTTCTGAACGTGCAGGAGTAAAACTTTAGAAACCCCCCTTATTAGATTCGTCATAGGATTTGATTGAATTATCGTCACAGTAAATAATTAAGGTTAAAATATCTCTGTGTGCGACGCAAAAATACTGAATATTTGTGTTATTTTTTAATATTCAATTTACGTTTCAACTTATTGTTGAGTATAATATATGTATTATTCAGAAATAGAACCATAAAACTGTAAAAGAAGATGAGTTTGAAACGAATTTGTATTATTACATAAATTGAATGTACCATGAGCTTGGTGGATCAAAGTGTACGTCCGCTTTGATGGAAACATTTGAAATTCAAAGTTTTGAGCAAATATTTGAAACTGATTGCAGGATAGAAGAGGGCCAGACGGTTGGTAACTTCTGATTGACCATTACCCTCCTCTCCTCCTCTCGTACTCTGCTGTACAACCCTCAGTGTACAGTCAGATTTATAGCGTAACATACGGATAATGTCGTATTATTGTAGGCACATAACACCAGCAGCATGGTGGTGTGTAAGCATATTTCTTTAAACTCTATATTCCATATATACGCTACATACTCAAAGCAAGAGATGGAAGACTTTTTTCTTTGACTGTTAGACACGAAGCATTCAGGTATATTTGTCTCTTAATTAGGAGCAGAAAAAATGTTTATGGACCACAACGCTTTTCACGGCAAGCAATTTTATATTATCATGTACCACATTTATGTGAAGTAATCAACTTTGGTACTATTTTACTAGTTCAAGGCCAACTCAGTACAATATTTGAGAACAATATTGGTTGATGACGTTGAGCATCTGATTGATCTAACTCTCAAGTTAATATTTTTCTAACCTGCAATAATGTATCGTGTAATTAAAATAAAAACACAAAATTATAAGTTTTTAACCGCCGTAGTTCTATATTTGCTAAGATGATTACTTTTAACATCTTAGCAACTACCATACAAGTTATGACACATTATGTGAAAGTATATATATATATATATATATATAATTGTTTAGCCACTGGGAGCGCAATCCTCTGTTGTAAATGCAGTAAGACCACTCATAATAACGAATATAATCACACTTAATCTTTCAAGGCTTGTCATTGAAGGAATAAAATCTAATTTTAGTAGTCTATCCAACACAGGTTTTGAAGAAATAAGAGATTACGACACTTAAAACAGTGTCGTGACATCTTTGAACAGTGTCATCTACTGTGTAACAAAAAATCACCCTTAATCTAATAAATAGCTTAGAACTGGGTATTGTATGTTATTTTACATATAATAACATTAATGGCATTTAATTTAGAAATACAGAGGCATTACATGCATTCTTATGTGGAAATTGTTTATTTACTAAAATAAATTTTAATACAGATATTGGATTGTTAAGAAATTATTTTCCACGTACTATCAGGTTAAAAATACGTCTAATCTCCAATGGAGGTAATAAATGTCAATTCATCTGAAAACTAAAAACTTTATCTCTGGAAAGCTATTAAAATGATTATAAGACATTAACGTGAATGTTTGCACCTGTGACTAAAAGCGAGCGATAAAAAATTAACGTTATTACTATCTACTGTAACAGATGTCGAAGTGCACAATCATGTTACATTATGTTATGTTAAGTAATGACAAGCTGGCCAGTAACACATCGGTACGTTTTACGCTTTTAGGGCGTTTATTTGGAAATACTTTTAGTTACGGTTTACAGCACTGACTCAACGAGACGTTATATAAATAGAATTATGCTAAGTAAAAAGACGAAACTTAACTTGTATGATGTACTTAAATTGTAGTTCACAAAGATTATTGTACACTAGGATTTTAGTTTTTGAGTTCATTTATTTCAGTAAAAACAGTTTTACTCTCTTGTAAAACGTATTAGTCTGTACCCAAAGGCCTTTACCTAAGCAAATCACATTCGATGTAGCTTACACAGAAATACATTTTCATGCTTAATTTCAAGTCCATATGGTATGTTTTTTCTCGAAATATCGTGCAGACAGATAGACAGACACAATGCCTAAGTCTTTAATAAAATCCTTCCAGTCCCTCTAGCGATAGACTACGGTAACGCTCAGCCAATGAGGGTTTTATGTGTTGGTATTATTTATTAAAAACAATATTTTATGTGATATATCATCTAAAAATCCATGCTCCTTCATGGTTCATGGTTAGTGATGGTTCATTTACAAAAACCAATTTTGCCCTTGTCAAGAAATCTGACATCTTCAGACTCGGTGGGATCATGTATTATTGATCTTTAAAAACAGTGGCAAAAGCAAAACAATCGATCCAATTGAATTCTCTTAATTGCCTAATAGTATTTCTTCATTCTTTCTACGGGCCAAACTTTTTAGATAGAATAGACTTTATAGTTTACAACATGCATGATCTATTTCAAATTTCCATGATTTGACCTAAATGTTGTACAAAATTAATAAACAAAAATATGCATAGTAAAAATTATGTTTCATCTTGTGTCATGTATATCATAGGAACAATTACTGATGGTCTCCATATTTCACAATTCAGTAGGAGCTACGGTAGGTGTTAAATAAAGTGACAAAATCAATAACAGCCAACCTCTGGTAAAATATTCACGTCAGGAAATGGTACTACATTGAAGTTCCACATCCAAACCAAGCAACCTTCAACATTTCATTAGTGCGCATTGTGGTGAAAATAATCGTTGTAGATCTATATGCAGGACAGCATCTGAAAGTATAGATGAAATATTGTAGCAACCATTCTCGGAACTAAACTTAACTGCCATTTTATTTTGTGTCTATTTTCAAAATAAAACTTTAACGAATATAATCAAACGGTTCAAGAAAGATTCAACAGGTGTATGATATTAAAAACATACAATAACCAAATTAAATATTTTGACTTACTGTAAGCGATTCGTGACTGAACTCGAGTTTCACAAAATAAAATAAACATCACATATGGACTGTTTAAAATTAAACTGTAATAAAATAAAGTTTTAAAAGCATTTGTTAAAGCTGATTTTTAGTTCGAATGTACATTCTGAAGACTTAATCCTTTTCTTCCACAAACCGTTATAGCAAAAATATTATTAATACGTATTTAAAAAGGGATATCTTTATTACTATAAGTTTTCCAACAGAAAAAATCAGTCAGATACACGTTTTTCAGAAGACTTCTACTGCTCTATTTGTGTACAATTTTTGTGTAAATAGGTTTTTATATCTATGTATGACAATTATAACCACAATTCTGAATGAATTATAAAATAGGCAATTAAACAAGTCCAAAGTCAACTGGTTTTTGACGCGAGGCCTAGCAATGTTTTAGCTTAACTACTCGTATTCAACAAGCTTGTATTAAATTCTTTTCGGAAGGAAAATTTGAGCTCCAAAATATTTCCGCATGTAATAACCACCCTTACATATTTTTTATTAAATGAGCTGTAATGCAGATTTAAATCGAAGCTTTATAAAAAAAAATTAAATTGACAAACGTTATTTAACGTTGTCAGAGTCAATTGCGGAGATTTTCGTGTTAAAATGGTCTTGTATACAACCAGCTTTTACCCGCGATTTTGCACGCAATGTTCTTAATCTCTTATAATACTTAAAAATACTTGTGATATAATATATTGGAGTTTTATGTAATTTTTCAAACTTTAGTACGTACAAATCATGCAGGTATTATTTAAGTGTTTATGGTTAAGAGTATCAGAGTATCCAGACTGCTTATATCATATTTTACATGTGTAGGAGCATTTCTGGTTACAGTTAATTATAGTTCCGTGGCCATAGCTGAGTCTTCCGTGTAACTTCGAAACAGAAAATACAAATACACAGGTCTCGGAAACCTACTTAGACCAAAAAGTGTTTATTTTTCTAATTATCTGGATTTTGTAATTTACTTTCAGTCAAAAACATTTCCAGTGCCATAGTTGAATTTGCCTCAATATCCCGATGAAGAAATTATACATTAATATGTAGGAATGAGATGCCTATTACGGTATAGTGGGAAATCTTACCTATTTTTGGAATATTGGAGAAATCGTCATTAAGTCTATACAACAATCTAAAATAATATTTTATAGAAAAGTTATAGAAGACTTCTTGTTTTCTAAGTGTAGCCTGTAAAGAATGGATCGCTGAAGCTTGATATTGTTCATTTCTATGTTTTCCGTAAGCCATACCATAGTGTTAAGGAAGTCCACCATTCTGGGTAACTTTCCTAAAAGTATTTACAAATTTATTCATTGAGGTTGATTTTATAACAGTATTTTAGTAGTATTTGAAATGTATCAGACGTTTTTATTTATATCTGGCGCAATCTGGAGTAACATTTAGATAGTAACTTTATATTTGCTATCTGCGTTTAACTACTGATCAAGCATAGTACAATTGATATTTTTTTTAACTTAATTTCAAACAAATGTTTCAGCCTATAGGAATCATACGCCTTCTACAGATATACTATTTTTGTTCTTTTATATTTTTGTTCTAAATATACTCGTATATTCTTTTAATTTTGACGAAACATAAAACACGTTTTAAGGTAACCAAATTCTCCTGATTAGAATTTTGGAACTCTCGAGCTCAGTGTTCAATCAAAGGTATTCATAATACTAATCAGGAGGTAAAACTTAAATGTTTTTATATTTTTATTCTAACTTCTTTGTCAAAATTAAATGTTCCGACGAACTGGCCATAGCTAAAAAGTGTATAAAGCAATAAGCTGTACTAATTGAAACTATTAGCCAATATTTTTACATTAAAATTAGTTGTTTAGTCTATATTAATGATATTTTGTTGTATGGGGTTGATTTTCGGCCACATCACGTATGAATAATAATATAGTACGTTTTGAAAGAGTGAAAGTGTTATATAAAACCTGCAATGATACTAATTAAATTAGGGCTAATAATTATTAAATATATTCTAAAAACAAATAAAATTACTAAAAATAAAAAAACTATTTCTATTTTAATATCCAAAACCTATATAATCAGAACTATACAAAACAACCATAGAAGAAATTAATATTACAACCGCTGAAAAAGAAACTGCTGTATATCGATACTTTGGAAATTGTTAAGAGGTCGTGTTTTTGTTACTAATAGGAAAACAGCTTTCTCTTTTTTAAGACTGCCTTGAATATAAGAATGCGTAAAATCTGGAGTTCATCAAATGCTCAAATATTTAATTACTTCAGAGTACCAACATTATCAAGTAAATGAGTGATCTGTACCTTTCGATCATTTGGGATAGTAAATGTGAAAATATTTGAACCACTTTCATGTGTATAAATGTGTTTTATTGAACTAATCACCTGGCATTTATAATCCGAATGTCAATAAAAAATAAATTTGTGTTGCTAGTAAACCTAAACAAAAAAAAATACCGGAAAAGTTTACTGCTAAACGTAAATTTTGCGTTTAAGTACATTTAGTAGCAGTGATACTGAGTGAAATATTAGATTTGTAGCGATCCACATCGGCCGCTCGTCAGCCCATTCTGTGTACAGATAAGCAGTTTTTACTTTGACCGTTCACAAAAGACTTCTTGTGTTAACAGTTGGCCAAAAAACACCAAAACATAAGTTACTGGGGTGAGATTGTTCAGAAATATGAATTTCTGGACAACCTTAAGTTACCTTAACCTTGAATTGTCTTTTTGATAAATGTTATTGGCTTCTAGTTGAAAATTATTTTTCTACGCACATTTATATTTTTATTTAACTTTTAAACAACTATTAACAGTAAATTTCACTTGTAATATTTTAACAAAACTAGAATAATAAACACGCCAGTAGAATGAGAATGGAGGAGAATGTTGAAAATTATTAGACAGAACGATCGGAGAGGAAACGACTCATCATAGTAAACACTGCGGTTGTTGATATTCAGTTTATAACTCGGTCTCAGCACGGATTTCAGTAATTGAATCCAGAAACATCCGGTCCTCACCAAGTTGACATTTAGGATTTCTGGCGACCGTGAATAATTAACATTATTATATTGTATGCGTCATTGTGACATCATACCTCATCTCTATTACCCTGTATCTATTTTCCCTGTATTTATATTTGTGATTTTAAACAGAGCATTAGAAGTACAGCTCTATTTTCTTTATACATCGTGTCGTCAGAGTTGTACATATAAGAATATGAATAATTTAATCACACAATAGAACTCAAAGGTTTTCTAGAAGTCAAAATATCAGTATCAAAAGTATTTATAAAAAAGCAACATGATTCTATAATATAAGAATGAACAAAAATGTATTCAAACATATACTTTTCTAATTAATCCGCATTTATTTTACATTTATTTTATGAGAGCCACTTACGGTATGTACTTATGGTATTGTGCCTTTAGAACTTGTTTATCTGTAATATGCCTTTTGAGAATAAAGTAGAAAAAATTACTTAAAATAAAACGCATGGATTGTTTGTAATTAAAAAAAACCTTATATGTATGTTGTTCTAATTTGTCTTATCAATATTAGATTGAAAACAACTAAATTCAAGACATGAAGTATTGTTTGAAAGTATTATATATTAACCAACGAGTAATAAACACAATACATGGTTTTATGCCCAATAGTATTTTTCAGTTATAGATTATAGTTTTAGTTAAATAGGATTTGATGACCTTATAGTAAAGATTTAAAGAATCTCTCGTCTTGCATTTTTTCTTAAATATATTCATTTTTAAGTTATTTCATTTTAAAGATTTGTAACGCCCACTATTTAAAAATGGTAAAATGTTTTTAATTAAGACTAAGTTTATAACAAATACAACTTCGAAGAAAAATTAATACGACTAAACTTTAAAACATTAATTACAAAAATTAATAAAATTTTTGGATCGTAAGATACTTGATTTATTAAAACTAAACTCATATTAAAATAAATAAATAATATATTTTAACACTATTTTTAGTTTAATTAATTTTAAAATTCTTCAACCCAGTAAAATGCCCAGTTCCGAAGTCATAATCTTAGGGAAATCTTAAAGCCTACTACTTACAAATTTATTTATTTTTGTAGTTCCTAGAATTAAATACATTTTTTTAATCTTATTAAAAACTCTGTTTTCTTACATATAAATGCTATCCCATAAATTTTGGCAGTGGCCAATAAGATTATGTTTACAAGTAAAATTGATTCGCCACATGCCTTTATTGCACTTGGTATCATCGTTCAGATTTGCATTTTCTTTAAAGTGAATGTAGTATTCGAAGCATTAGATTTTTTGTTTTTAAACATTCAAACAATATAAAACATATCATCACTAAATAATAATGTAATATTCTAAAATAAAACTTATATTAAACAGTTTTAAAGTCTGAAATGTGTTTAATTGTTACTATCGGTATAGTTATTGGATTGGTGAATTTTTATTTAATATCAAATGTCCATACATTTATGTCATTACTGTGTCAAGAGAAATTAAATTCCACAAATGATGATGTACTGCAACAATAACAAGTAAGATCTCAGGTCTGTGATGATATATTAACAGTAACAATATCATCATGCAACCAACTAATACTCGGTGTTGTAGACAGAAGGATCATTTATATTCCTCAGCCGCTACTATCCTGTAGTGTTCACACGAGATATCGCGTAACTGTGAACATACGGTTGTACAATTTGTAACCTCAGTTATTATTACAAAACGGTTACCGGTAAAATGCTAAGTTAATTACACCGACATACCAGTATCATTAAATAGAAGTAACCAGTAACAATAACAATGGTAATGGACGGACAGTAACAATAACAGTATAAACATAACTACAATATAGAATGTTAGTGGGTAGCAGGATCATTAGTGTATCACTATTACTAGCGCTCTTTATCATTTCATAATTCGTGATGATTGTATCTCAAAAAACCTTTCATAGTGCCGGTTGTTCGTCTTGACAACTACACTTACACGATAAAGTAACCAGAGTACTATAGTTACTATTAATAAAATCTTAATTTGATAACCTTACAAATCTTGAGTATCACATGATATATTGTATGAAGTAAATCTTTTTAACAATAATTCAAGACACTTTAGAGAGCCTAATACCATGAAAGAGAGAAGTAATTGCACAACTATATAGTTTTTGTCTCTAAGTACAGACATCTTGGCCTGGACACTTTCAGTGAACACTGTAAGATTAGATATCTTGAAAGGAAATAGACGACAAGCTAGCTACACAACTCTATAAAGTTGCCAGCTTTGAAAACGAGTTAAATTACATAAAATAAATTAAATTAGTGCTTTAATTAAAGTATCAATTTATTTTCGCAATGAACTAGTCAAACAGCTTTTATGGTATAATATTCATTAACTCTTTTATAAATTTCCGGAACAATAAGCAAACTAATGAGACACTTGTTTATGCAATAGGAAAACTCAATATTAATGAGGTTATTGGGGTATTCCTGACACTTTATTTCAGTTATGAATTATTATTAGCGATGAAAATATTGCGCAGGTTTACTTATAATATTACGACCATTTTTTGCCAGATTATTTCCGTCTAAGATCAGCCACTTAACGTCTAAAGAGTTAACATTCTTAATAATATTATTATAATTATAAGTAGTTAAAGTACATGAGAGTAATAATTGTCAACTATGTAAGTATAAAAATTTCTCTAATATGTTTATAATTATACTGAGCGATGCATTATCTATTTTTGAATATGTGACATAGTTAACCTTTTTAGATTCAAGCAATTAAAACGTGACAGCCGTAACATGCTTAATAATATAATTATAATTATAATAATATTATTATCTTGAGTATCTTACATCAATGATACTCAAGATACAAAATATACATCAGTCTTGCTCGCCGACTTAACACAAATCTAAGCGGGAAGATCTGTTCGCTGCTGGATACATACTTGAATTTGCCTTACTTTCTCACCCGACTTCAGAAAGTTTTTTTACGACTTTTTATGTTTGAGTATATATAGTAGTATATATTTTTTATATATGGATCCAGTTTAGAAGCGAGGAAGTATAAACTACTTATATACATACATCATATTTTGAGATGGCAATTTGCAATAAGCATGGAATATATTTCATGGAAGTTATCAAATTTGTCAGTCTATTAAGTTCCTATACGTCAGAGACTTGGAATAACGTGGAACAACAGTACGGAATAAGTTTAAGTTTATTGCTTTGATGAAGATAATGCCTCAGTACGAACTGACTCGTTTTCTTACAAAATAACATATCTTGTTAATATATTCACTAAGTTATAGATTCTAGTCACTGAATATCTTACTGTGTATGACCAATTAGGAGAGGGTAGACCCTTCGTAGTAGACTATTTTGTAATTTTTTAAAATATAAATTAAGACATGCTTAAAAATAAAACGCTGTATTTATTTTTAATTCCAATAAATGCATGAATACAAATTTGCAATATGTTATAATAGTTCCATGAAATTTGGTTTTTCATTTTTAAGAACGTAAAATAACGACATTTTTATTGCTGCATGAAATTTAATAAGGTCATAAGCAAAGTTGTAAGATGCAATATTACAATAAAATCGCCAAGTTTCTATCATCACATTTGCCGGAAAGATGATTTACCATATCAACAAAGTACAGTATTATATTTATTTGAAAGCCATAGCCATAAAAGCAATTTGCCATTAACTTCTTGCCGAAAAGTCTCCATCGCTCGACACGGTATTTCGTCTTCAAGAGGATTTAAACAATCAGCTTTTACTTGAGAATATATATGATCATTTATGAATTAATTATACAGAGTGTGGCAGAAAGAAGGCAATATCTTATAAGGCAATAAAAAACCTTAAAGTTCCAATATACATTGAAATAAAATGAAGTATACATAATGCAATTTACATTTACATGTTTTCATTAAATTATGAGGTTTAAACAATACATAGCTTAGATGCTGACGTTCATTGTTAATGCATTCATTAAGTTTTTCTCGGAACATGACCAATACTCAACAAGTCGTCTCTAGCAAAATGGCAGTAACATCGTTTGTTATCGCTTCCTTTAGTGCATCTACGGTTCTGGGGCCTTTCTGAAACACATTTTAGGCCCCTCCATAGGAAGAAATCGCAATGTGTCAAGTCGAGTGCTCGTGGAAGCCACTCGATATCACCTCGTAGGTGATAAAATGTGATGGTAAGAGGTCGACGAGAAGTTGTGCCATTTTGCTGAAGCGAGCATTTTTCGGTTTCGTGTTCATTACAAATATCGTCCATCTTCAGCTGAATAGAGCTTTCTAACACCGCAAAATAACGATCACAATTAACAGTAACTATTAAAAGTTTTTTTCAACAAAATATTGACCCACCACACCACCCTTACAAACTGCACACCAAACAGTTACTTTTGAGGTATGGGTTCGTGAAGTTCTCGGAGACTGTTTTCAGATCGATATCTAAAATTTTGAAAATGGACTTCGTCCGAGCAAAAAGGATTGACATCTGTGCAGCGCACGGTAATAATGTCATGACACAATCTTATTCTGGTTTTGAAGTCTCTGTTTCTTAATTTTCGAGTTTTCACAACCTCACATGGATGCATCTTCAGCTCTCAGAGAATTCTGCGAACGCTGCTGTACGCCAAGTATAGGGCTGTAGCGTGTTTTTGCACTGAGGTGTCTACTGAATTGATTCTCTTACCAAAGTAACATTTTCAGGTCCTGATGTAGAATATAGTACGGCTAGGAGAGTTTCCTCTTAACCCAAAACTCGTTTGTCTAAAATTTCGTGTCCACGTATAAATTTTTTGTATCAGGAACGGGGTCATTTTGACCAACGGAAACCTGAATGCGGAACGATCGCTGCGTAGCTATCGGCGAACCACTATTATAACTTTATTACATTTCATGGCCCAATAAAATTTCGTTATTGTCCGTTCTTAAAAATAAAAACCTAATATTAAAGAAATATTACAACCTATTGAATATTTAAATTTGTGCATTTACTGAATGAACTCTTCGACCACGAATGCACGATGTACACACGACCAAGCCATGTCTGGCAATGACAATGGTACTTGCACATTAGTCGAATAATACTACCCAAATAACTCTACACTATTTCCGTTTGTAGCTTTCTGCCACAACCTGTACCGTATCGAATGGCAGGGACCGTATTATTTATCATTGAATTATAAAGAAAGTATTTTATTCTATGCAAACTATGACACTATGTTTTAACAACGTAAAACATGCACGATACTAAAGTATTGATACATTTTTGGATATAGTGTAAGTATGGCCTTTTGGTTTTATGTTCATTGGCGTAGGCGGCTGGTTTAATAACAGTCACTTTTCCAGTTCACACCACATCGAAACGATACCTATACGACTTCGTTCTTCACATATATCGGCCTCACTGTGGCCATCTCAGGCATCGTCGCTGTTACCAGAAAGCAGTCTCTGATGACGATGGCTTTCCAGATTGAAGCCAAAGTATTTCAAAAATTGAATCGTGTAAGCAGTGTTCCTGCTTGTTTTGAGGCAGAAAATGAGTGTAAATTGTTTATTAAGACAGAGTATCTATTGTGGATTGAATCAGCCACTTTTTTCCTCAAACGATACAAAACCGCGTCAGTTACTTTTGCTCGTTACGTTTGCAAGTATGATTAATACGAGTTAGTCAAAAGGGCATTATTTTGTGATTGTATTAAACGTTATGAGTACTATATATGTGTGTGGCACTGGTTTAGAATAAGTAGCATTTTTGGTTGATAGATTTTATCCGTGTAGAGTACAATTTCACTTTAATTAAGTGTATAGTTAATAATTTCATTCTTCACATTATTGCTAGACAGTTCCATACCTTTTCATAAGGGTTTTACAAAATACATTATCCAAAAAACACATGCACTCTTGAAAGCAATTTACAAGACAATTATTGTTACACCTATAGAGAAATTTTATTGTATAGAATGTAAATTTCTTAATTCGAGAAATAAGTTTAAGATTTTTAAAGCAATATTTAATTTATCAATCCATAAAACGAATTTAATCGTTCAACCATATCTTTCCATGTTCCACAGAGAGAATCTCTCGTTGTTTTTAAAACATCTCCGCTGTGAGAGTTTCCTGTTACCATAACCTCAGCAAAAAACGATCTCGGGACTCGTTGGAGCGAAATAAGTCGAAACTTGAACCAACCGGAACCAGTCCATTCTTTTGTAATTCTATGTTTACAATTGGATTTTATTACGAATGCATTTTATAAGTTTTAGAGTTTTCTTCAGTTCAAATTAGTAACGTAATACTAAGGAACACAATACTATAATTTATATTCCATTGACTGAACCGCTTCGAGCTCACTAATGCATCGGATACATATGTATACAAATATATATATATATATTTGCTCTTGTAGCCTTTGCATGATTATGCTTTACCTGAACACTCTTCATGGACAATAAAATGTTCTGACATTTCCTTGGAGAAAAAATTTTATTTTACAGGAAAAGTTTACTAAAGACTGCAATATAAATTCCATTCTGAAAATCAGATTTGACTTCTTATTTCTTATTTCTTAGACTATTTTATTACTATCAGCTGTACGTATCGGGTAGCAGCAGATCAGCCATACGCTAGGTATAGGAATGATGCTTAGTTATTCTTTCTTTCTCTATACTCCCTAATATTAAACAAAGGAAAATATTAATACCATTTTAAATGTTTTTTAATCCTAAAATACCCCAATTTGTTAATGAGGTTTTTTGAGATTATTGGAAATGTAAATATTGGTTGTATGGTACATACTTTTAAAGCAGATATAAACGACAAAATGTGACAGTACACATTAGGAGTTATATTCAACGTGTTTTGTGTGGAAGTATTATACTAATTATCCGCAAATACGGACCTTATGTGTGTTAAAAATATAAACACCTTCATAGAGACATAGGGTATTTTTCGCTAGTGTCTATGATGTGTGATAGCATTCTAAGAAATGAAAAGCAGGTACTTGAAATGTGTTGTTGTAACAAGTATGATTACTTATATTCACATTATCTTATGTCGGAGTGCAGTGCTCGGAAACAAGGCTAACTATCAGAGAAATGTGGGTTTTCCAGGTTGACCAGGTAGACGTCAATAGGAACTTGAGTAACGCGAGAACTGATTAATAGTAGCCTTAGTTAATCAGCCAATTCATTTAAACCGCTACCTTAGTGTTCCTCTTTCCACTTTAAGCTGTAAGTCACGTTACCGTGTTTCTAAGACTTAGTAGGCCCTAAATGGTCGCAAGACTACACGGTATACAAAAACTTTGTCTTATCTCATATTCGCCGATACTTTAAATAAATAGGTATTTATTGCCTAAACGCAATAATAAGTAGGTCATACATTTCCTACATAGTTGTGCACTACATAATCTATAAGACACAGTTCAGTTTACCTCTTTGTTTCAGTATATTATCTTGACCTTTGGTAATATTATGGGAGTATTCCATACTACTGAACCCTCCATAAATAGTAAAATATTCTAAATTTCTTTTGGAGGATCCCACTATATAAATATATATAAGTTCGTATCATATACTAGTATTATATTTTGAGATATACGTGTACAAGTTGGATAACATTATTCAATTTAAAAGTGAAAGTAAGTTATCGATTAACAGAAATTGCAACTGTAAGCCATTTTCTGAAACCAGAAAGGTAGGGCAATTGAAACTCTAAAAACTATGCATTGCTCTCCAGTATATTCCAATGTTGATTTCCCTAAAGAAATAATTATTCTAAATTTTTGTGTTATTGTTTGAATAAATAATGGTATATCTTCCTGTTTCCTTCACGTATATCTATGGTTATTGTGAATTATTTTTACATGTATTAAAGAATTATTTCTTAAGTAATTTTAGAGGGCTTGGTTTTGGAGATGAAAAACTGATTACAGAGCACACCATCAAGGGGGTATGGAATAAATTTAAATTTAAATAAATTAGGCACGCCTTGTTTAAATTAAAACATCAAACTGTTGTAATTTAACAAAGTTGGACCGCATTTCTGAAGGGTGCTCTATCTCCCTTACCACTCCCTTAGTTAAGTCAAATTTTGTATCAATATTAGATGGAAAACAACTAAATTTAAGACATGAAGTATTGTTTGAAAGCATTATATATTAACCAATGAGTAATAAACACAATACATGGTTTTATACCCAGTAGTATTTTTTCAGTTATAGATTATCGTTTTAGTTAAATAGGATTTGATGACCGTATAGTAAAGATTTTAAAGGATCTCTCGTCTTGTATTTTTCTTAAATATATTCATTTTTAAGTAATTTCATTTTAAAGATTTGTAACGCCCACTATTTAAAAAGGGGTAAAAATATATTTAATTAAGACTAAGTTTACAACAAATACAACTTGGAAGAAAAAATTAATAGGACTAAACTTTAAAACATAATTACAACATTTTCTCAAATTAATAAAATTTTTGGATTGTAAGATATTTGATTTATTAAAATCAAACTCATACTAAAATAAAAAAACAATATATTTTAACACTATTTTTAGTTTAATTAATTTTACAATTCTTCAACCCAAGTAAAATGCCCATTTCCGAAGGCATACTCTTAGGGAAATCTTAAAAGGCTACTACCTAAAAATTTATTTATTTTTGTAGTTCTTAGAATTAAATACATTTTTTTAAATTTTATTAAAAACTCTGTTTTCTTACAAATAAATGCTATCCCATAAATGTTGGCAGTGGTCAATAAGATTATGTTTACAATTAAAATTGATTCGCAACATGTCGAAGCCTTTATTGCACTTGGTATCATCGTTCTCAGATTTGTATTTTCTTTGAAGGTCAATTGTAGTATTCAAAGCATTATATTTCTTTGTTTTTAACATTAAAACAATATAAAACATATCATCACTAAATAATAATATAATATTCTAAAATAAAACGTATATTAAACATTTTTAAAGTCTTAAATATGTTTAATTTTTACTATCGGTATAATTATTGCATTGGTGCATTTTTATTTAATATCAAATGTCCATACATTTATGTCATTACTGTGTCAAGAGAAATTAAATTCCACAAATAATGATGTACTGCAAAAATAACAAGTAAGATCTCAGGTCTGTGATGATATATTAACAGTAACAATATCATCATACAACCACTAATACACGGTGTGTTGTAGACAGAAGGATCATTTATATTCCTCAGGCCACTACTATCCTGTAGTGTTCACACGAGATATCGCGTAACTGTGAACATACGGATGTACAATTTGTAACCTCAGTTATTATTACAAAACGGTTTACCAGTAAAATGCTAAGTTAATTACACCGACATACCAGTTTCATTAAATAGAAGTAAACAGTAACAATAACAATGGTAATGGACGGACAGTAACAATAACAGTATAAAAGATAACTACAATATAGAATGTTAGTGGGTAGCAGGATCATTAGTGTATCTCTATTACTATTACTAGCGCTCTTTATCATTTCATAATTCGTGATGATTGTATCTCAAAAAACCTTTCAGAGTGCCGGTTGTTCGTCTTGACAACTACACGTACACTGATAAAGTAACCAGAGTACTATAGTTACTATTATAAAATCTTAATTTGATAACCTTACAAATCTTGAGTATCACATGATATATTGTATGGAAGTAAATCTTTTTAACAATAATTCAAGACACTTTAGAGACCCCTAATACCATGAAAGAGAGAAGTAATTGCACAACTATATAGTTTTTGTCTCTAAGTACAGACAACTTGGCCTGGACACTTTCAGTGAACACTTTAAGATTAGATATCTTGAAAGGAAATAGACGACAAGCTAGCTACACAACTCTATAAAGTTGCCAGCTTTGAAAACGAGTTAAAATTACATAAAATAAATAAAATGAGTGCTTTAATTAAAGTATCAATTTATTTTCGCAATAAACTAGTCAAACAGCTTTTATGGTATAATATTCATTAACTCTGTTATAAATTTCCGGAACAATAGCAAAACTAATGAGACACTTGTTTATGCAATAGGAAAACTCAATATTAATGAGGTTATTGGGGTATTCCTGACACTTTATTTCAGTTATGACTTATTATTAACGATGAAAATATTGCGCAGGTTTACTTATAATATTACGACCATTTTTTGCCAGATTATTTCCGTCTAAGATCAGCCACTTAAAGTCTAAAGAGTTAACATGCTTAATAATATTATTATAATTATAAGTAGTTAAATTAAATGAGAGTAATTAATGTCAAACTATGTAACTATAAAAACTTCTCTAATATGTTTTATAATTATACTGAGCAATGCATTATCTATTTTTGAATATGTGACATAGTTAACCTTTTTAGATTCAAGCAATTAAAACGTGACAGCCGTAACATGCTTAATAATATTATTATGAATTATAATAATATTATTATCTTGAGTATCTACATCAATGATACTCAAGATACAAAATATTACATCAGTCTTGCTCGCCAACTTAACACAAATCTAAGCGGGGAAGATCTGTTCGCTGCTGGACACATACTTGAATTTGCCTTACTTTCTCACCCGACTTCAGAAAGTTTTTTTACGACTTTTTATGTTTGAGTATATATAGTAGTATATATTTTTTGAGTTTGAGCCAAATATGATCCAATTTAGAATAGCGAGGAAGTATTCATTCATTCATTCATTCATTCATTTATTTATTTCCAAACAATTCATGAATACAAATTGACTTATAAAAATAGTAAAACAAAAATTGGAATAATACCTGCAGAGACTCCACGTCTGTGGTGCAGGATTAGAGTTCTTAAGTCAGTCCAGCAGCACTAATAAACTTATTTAATTGAACTTTGCTAGCTTACATTAACATTAAATAAATGAACTTCTAAATGTGGTATAATTTTAAACTAAAACATTGTATACATCCTACATAATATATAAGTAAAAAAAAGTAAACACGACAATCTACGATATTCTATTAATTAATAAAGCTAAGGAGAGAGTTAATCCAAGAACTAAGAGAAAGTTATATACGGTTTACTGTCAGAAATAATCGGAGCTAGTCAAGCCAATCGTATATATTATGACACAGAACAGGTGCAAGGACGCGCGTTACCGTACTTTTTGGTTTGTGTGTGTGTGTGTGTGTGTGTGTGTGTGTGTGTGGTGTGTGTGTGATGTGTGATAAGTTTATACTTATATGATGTATGTATATAAGTATAAACTACTTATATACATACATCATATTTTGAGATGGCAATTTGCAATAAGCATGGAATATATTTCATGGAAGTTATTAAATTTGTCAGTCTATTAAGTTCCTATACGTCAGAGACTAGGCATAACGTGGAACAACAGTACGGAATAAGTTAAAGTTTATTGCTTTGATGAAAGATAAATGCCTCAGTATGAATGACTCGTTTTCTACAAAATAACATATCTGCTAAAATATATTCACTAAGTTATAGATTCTAGTCACTGAATATCTTAACTGTGTATGACCAATTAGGGAGAGGGTAGACCCTTCGTAGTAGACTATTTTGTAATTTTGTAAAAATATAAATTAAGACATGCTTAAAAATAAAACGCTGTATTTATTTTTAATTCCAATAAATGCATGAATACAAATTTGCAATGTGTTATAATAGTTCCATAAAATTTGGTTTTTCATTTTTAAGAACGTAAAATAACGACATTTTTATTGCTGCATGAAATTTAATAAGGCCATAAGCAAAGTTGTAAGATGCAATATTACAATAAAATCGCCAAGGTCCTATCATCACATTTGCCGGAAAGATGATTTACCATATCAACAAAGTACAGTATTATATTTATTTGAAAAGCCATAGCCATAAAAGCAATTTGCCATTAACTTCTTTGCCGTAAAGTCTCCATCGCTCGACACGGTATTTCGTCTTCAAGAGGATTTAAACAATCAGCTTTTACTTGAGAATATATATGATCATTTATGAATTAATTATACAGAGTGTGGCAGAAAGAAGGCAATATCTTATAAGGCAATAAAAAACCTTAAACTTTCAATTTACAGTGAAATAAAATGAAGTATACATAATGCGTATATATATAATATAATAATAATAATAATATACATATACATGCGGAAGTATACATAAAGTATACAAATGTAATTACATTTACATAGTTTTCATTAAATTATGAGGTTTAAACAATACATAGCTTAGATGCTGACGTTCATTGTTAATGAATTCATTAAGTTTTTCTCGGAACATGACCCAATACTCAACAAGTCGTCTCTAGCAAAATGGCAGTAAATCGTTTGTTATCGCTTCCTTTAGTGCATCTACGGTTTCTGGGCCTTTCTGAAACACATAGTTAGGCCCCTCCATAGGAAGAAATCGCAATGTGTCAAGTCGAGTGCTCGTGGAAGCCACTCGATATCACCTCGTAGGTAATAATATGTGATGGTAAGATGGTCGACAAGAAGTTGTGCCATTTTGCTGAAGCGAACATTTTTCTGTTTCGTGTTCATTACAAATATCGTCCATCTTCAGCTGAATAGAGCTTTCTAACACCCGCAAAAATAACGATCACAATTAACAGTAGCTGTTAAAAGTTTTTTTTCAACAAAATATTGACCCACCACACACCACCCTTATAAACTGCACACCAAACAGTTACTTTTGAGGTATGGTTCGTGAAGTTCTCGGAGACTGTTTTCAGATCGATATCTAAAATTTTGAAAATGAACTTCGTCCGAGCAAAAAGGATTGACATCTGTGCAGCGCACGGTAATAATGTCTTGACACAATCTTATTCTGGTTTTTGAAGTCTCTCTTTCTTAATTTTCTAGTTTTCACAACCTCACATGGATGCATCTTCAGCTCTCAGAGAATTCTGCGAACGCTGCTGTCCGCCCAAGTATAGGGCTGTAGGGTGTTTTTAACGCTGAGGTGTCTACTGAATTGATTCTCTTACCAAAGTAACATTTTTCAGGTCCTGATGTAGAATATAGTACGGTTAGGAGAGTTTCCTCTTAACCCAAAACTCGTTTGTCTAAAATTTTTTGCATTTACTGAATAAACTCTTCGACCACGAATGCACAATGTACCACACGACCAAGCCATGTCTGAGCAATGACAATGGTACGTGCACATTAGTCGAATAATACTACCCAAACACTCTACACTATTTCCGTTTGTAGCTTTCTGCCACAACCTGTACCGTATCGAATGCAGGGACCGTATTATTTATCATTGAATTATAAAGAAAGTATTTTATTCTATGCAAACTATGACAACTATGTTCTTAACAACGTAAAACATGCATGATACAAAAGTATTGATACATTTTTGGATATAGTGTAAGTATGGCCTTTTAGTTTTATGTTATCTCGGTTCATTGGCGTAGGCGGCTGGTTTAATAACTGTCACTTTTCCAGTTCACACCACATCGAAACGATACCTATACGACTTCGTTCTTCACATATATCGGCCTCACTGTGGCCATCTCAGGCATCGTCGCTGTTACCAGAAATCAGTCTCTGATGACGAATGGCTTTTCCAGATTGAAGCCAAAGTATTTCAATAATTGAATCGGTGTAAGCAGTGTTCCTGCTTGTTTTGAGGCAGAAAATGAGGTGTACATTGTTTATTAAGACAGAGTATCTATTGTGGATTGAATCAGCCACTTTTTTCCTCAAACGATACAAAACCGCGTCAGTTATTTTTGCTCGTTACGCTTGCAAGTATGATTAATACGAGTTAGTCAAAAGGGCATTATTTTGTGATTGTATTAAACGTTATGAGTACATATATGTGTGTGGCACTGTTTAGAATAAGTAGCATTTTTGGTATGATAGATTTTATCCGTGTTAGAGTACAATTTCACTTTAATTTAAGTGTATAGTTAATAATTTCATTCTTCATATTATTGCTAGACAGTTCCATACCTTTTCATAAGGGTTTTACAAAATACATTATCCAAAAAACACATGCACTCTTGAAAGCAATTTACAAGACAATTATTGTTACACCTATAGAGAAATTTTATTGTATAGAATGTAAATTTCTTAATTCGAGATATAAGTTTTAAGATTTTTAAAGCAATATTTAATTTATCAATCCATAACACGAATTTTAATCGTTCAACCATATCTTTCCATGTTCCACAGAGAGAATCTCTCGTTGTTTTTAAAACATCTCCGCTGTGAGTTTCCTGTTACCATAACCTCAGCAAAAAACGATCTCGGGACTCGTTGGAGCGAAATAAGTAGAAACTTGAACCAACCGGAACCAGTCCATTATTTTGTAATTCTATGTTTACAATTGGATTTTATTACGAATGCATTTTATAAGTTTTAGAGTTTTCTTCAGTTCAAACTAGTAACGTAATACTAAGGAACACAATACTATAATTTATATTCCATTGACTGAACCGCTTCGAGCTCACTAATGCATCGGATACATATGTATACAAATATATATATATATTTGCTCTTGTAGCCTTTGCATGATTATGCTTTACCTGAACACTCTTCATGGACAACAAAATGTTCTGACATTTTCTTGCAGAAAAAATTTTATTTTGCAGGAAAAGTTTACTAGGACTGCAATATAAATTCCATTGTGAAAATCAGATTTGACTTCGTATTCTTATTTCTTAGACTATTTTATTACTATCAGCTGTACGTATCGGGTAGCAGCAGATCAGCCATACGCTAGGTATAGGAATGATGCTTAGTTATATTCTTTCTTTCTCTATACTCCCTAATATTAAACAAAGGAAAATATTATTACCATTTTAAATGTTTTTTAATCCTAAAATACCCCAATTTGTTGATGAGGTTTTTTGAGATTATTGGAAATGTAAATATTGGTTGTATGGTACATACTTTTAAAGCAGATATAAACGACAAAATGTGACAGTACACATTAGGAGTTATATTCAACGTGTTTTGTGTGGAAATATTATACTAATTACCCGCAAATACGGACCTGATGTGTGTTAAAAATGTAAACACCTTCATAGAGACATAGGGTATTTTTCGCTAGTGTCTATGATGTGTGATAGCATTCTAAGAAATGAAAAGCAGGTACTTGAAATGTTTTGTTGTGACAAGTATGATTACTTATATTCACATTATCTTATGTCGGAGTGCAGTGCTCGGAAACAAGGCTAACTATCAGAGAAATGTGGGTTTTCCAGGTTGACCAGGTAGACGTCAATAGGAACTTGAGTAACGCGAGAACTGATTAATAGTAGCCTTAGTTAATCAGCCAATTCATTTAAACCGCTACCTTAGTGTTCCTCTTTCCACTTTAAGCTGTAGGTCACGTTACCGTGTTTCTAAGACTTAGTAGGCCCTAAATGGTCGCAAGACTACACGGTATACAAAAACTTTGTCTTATCTCATATTCGCCGATACTTTAAATAAATAGGTATTTATTGCCTAAACGCAATAAATAAATAGGTCATACATTTCCTACATAGTTGTGCACTACATAATCTATAAGACACAGTTCAGTTTACCTCTTTATTTCAATATATTATCTTGACCTTTGGTAATATTATGGAGTATTCCATACTACTGTACCTCCATAAATAGTAAAATATTCTAAATTTCTTTTGAGGATCCCACTATATAATATATATAAGTTCGTATCATATACTAGTATTATATTTGAGATATACGTGCACAAGTTGGATAACATTATTCAATTTAAAGTGAAAGTAAGTTATCGATTAACAGAAATTGCAACTGTAAGCCATTTTCTGAAACCAGAAAGGTAGGGCAATTGAAACTCTAAAAACTATGCATTGCTCTCCAGTATATTCCAATGTTGATTTCCCTAAAGAATTAATTATTCTAAATTTTTGTGTTATTGTTTGAATAAATAATGGTATATCTTCCTGTTTCCTTCACGTATATCTATGGTTATTGTGAATTATTTTTACATGTATTAAAGAATTATTTCTTAAGTAATTTTAGAGGGCTTGGTTTTGGAGGATGAAACTGATTACAGAGCACACCACACAAGGGGGTATGGAATAAATTTAAATTTAAATAAATTAGGCACGCCTTATTTAAATTAAAACATTGAACTGTTGTAATTTAACAAAGTTGGACCGCATTTTCTGAAGGGTGCTCTATCTCCCTTACCACTCCCTTAGTTAAGTCAAATTTTGTTGGTATTTAAAACCTTGCAAAATATTAAAAAAGAAAACTTGATTGCATATAATATAAATTAAAATCATACCGAATCTTCATCTATAAGTTTGGTTTTAATACTCATCGAAGATGAATGGCCCCGTGAGATGAATGGTGGTACAGCCAGACTGACATACGAGCTAAGTCTGCAAGAACTCGAAGATAAGCTTTCTCCACACGTGATTAATGATTTGGATCAAGTCAGGGAGAGCCCCTACACCACTTGAAATTTGCAATACGGAAATACCCTGATCAATTTAATAAACTAATCAAATTTCAGGTATGAATTTATTTTCGAAGTATAGAAGTAAATAATTTGTTACTTACACATATATTGGAAAGGAAATAAGGATTTAAGGCAGAAAGTAACAAATTAATGAAATGTGTCTTACATAGTACCATGTTGCCAGTATTTGCATGATGCATGTGATTTTACTAGGACTTTTAATACCTTATAGCCCATTGATTGAAGGAGTCAGTATTTTATTTGAATTCTATACTGTAAATATTATTGTATATAATTTGTAGATTTAAGTCTAACACGGAAGTCAAATTTTAACCCTTCACTTTTTAACCTTCAAAAGATGTATCAAGAATCCCAGCCTACACTAATAATAAAAGGCAATCCAAACAAATTCATACGGCTTCGTGTCTCCAAAGGATTCTTTCTGTCCACAGGCTACAGGAAATCTAGATTAAAACATATTTTACCTTCAAAGTGTTCTTAGAATCTAACTCATAACTATAAGAAATTATTTAGAGGTTTCGTAACATCCACGGATAGGAGCTAACAAAAAACGACAGCAAAAAGGGTCATTCAATTCTATGAAAACTTCAAAGTGTTCTCAGAACCCAAACTTCAATTAGCTGTATACCCTGACCGTGTTACCAGACTCAATTTTTTTGGAATAACACGTGATTTATAGGGATTTATATTTTATTTTGTAACATATTATTTTTAAATGGATACCAGCATTAAATTCGTCATAAAAGACTTATTATCAGTTTATATGAAGAGTCTATTGTTAATTATAAAATTAAAACCGGCAAGTGAGAGGTCCAGGTTCGAGTCCCTGCGGAGCAAGTACTTTTTGTGACTCAATATTGTATGAAATTAAAATACAAATTTAATTAATGTAAATAAAAGTCGTTTGAAAGTAACTACACTTCTTATTTTCAAAATTTTCTGCAACCGTTGTTGAGCACAGAATAACAAAATATACAAATGAGAAAATTAAATGTGTTAGTAGAAACCTACCTTTGTCTTTTATATAATTCCTTTTCTATGCTTTTACCATCACTTTTGATGCCTGTTTCAGTTTATTTAGATAACAATTAAATATATTACAGTAGGGTGACCTGAAAGTGTGTTGAAATTTCATCGCACATCTACTCAAAACAGGTTAGGAAAGATTTACACCATTCACGAATGAAATGTCCTCTAAACCGTCTAATCTTATTTATCTGTGTAACGTTGCTCATATTCTAGACAAAGGTGGTATACTCAAAAGCTAACTCCGTAAAGAATCTGTAAAACAGTTGTTTGAAAATCTCGTGAAGGATATGTTTCTTCACACATTTTGAAACAGGAAAACCATGGTAGAGACCATTAAGCTCAATGGCAGGACTAGCGACTGTTAATATGACGACAACCTTGCACCAGTTATACACCTTTCCAATGACACAATGGTGTGCAGAAGTAAGATGTAAAACTGTCTTAAAATGAAAACATCAAGCAATCTTTTGAATAAATTAGTAGAACTACCAAGTGTTTTAATAGCATAAAGATCCTCTTAATTTACACTAGAAAAGCGATTAAAATAAAGTAGTATTTTTTACCTGGTATGAATGAGGCTAACTATTTTTATTGAGTTGTGTCAGTAGAATGCAAACATTATAGAGTCTTGCATTGTTTTACCATAACCAAGAAAACATACACATACGAGTACATAGATCTACTTCCATTTATAGTAATGTACTGTATTTTCCGAATAAGGTATTCAGGCGCCGCGCCTTATTAGCGTTTCCTTTATTGCAGGATCAAGAAAGTATACACGTACGTTGGTATGACAAGTATACTTTCGTCAAAAAGCAAACACATCCGGCCTTTGTAACTACTTCCGGTTATAAAGTATTGCGAAGTTGAAGTAGCGTTTGCCTTGTTCTCCCGATAAGGAAAATATAACATGATGTTTATACTTAGGCTAAAATATCTACTTTCATGTTTTCAAAGTAAACAAGGCTCTTGGCTAACGAGTTAGAAATTTAGTATAATGATGAAGTTTTGAAACGAATATAAATGTATTGGTGAGATTTACAAAGTCAGAAATTCTATGTGAATGTTGTGTTTAGTTCCGTTTCAAACTGTACTTAGTGCAGCACCTGACTGTCAGACGGGAACTCAGATTCCCGCTATAAAGTCATAGTGTCATATTTCAGACGCCTTACTAAGCGGAAGGTTAGCTTCACACCAAAGCTACGTTATGGGTAACATTCTGTAGCGATGGCGTATGGTGTTATGACAAAATATGGTGAATTGACTGGGTAGTTGACAAAGTGGTTTTAGAGTTTGTAATATTTATTGTATAAGAGTTTATTTTATCACATTTGCTATAACTGCTAGACAGACGAAATTACTATGATTCTGTCATAATATATTGTTATTTTTAAAATCTCTCTCTTAACAGTATTTTTTATATTCTTTTAGTTTTAAACCTTAGAGTTTAATAAATAATTAATTATTTTATAGCGATAATATAGCCTGAAATGAAGGCAGTTTTCATTTCATTCATGAGCATGAATGATACCTAATAAAGAGATTGTAAAATACTAACCACTACTTACCTCTAACTGGAATACCTCTCATATTACACACCACAGTGCACGTGGAACCATCTCATTAACGATACATGTGGATAACACCGGTCTATCTAAATAGATTTTATGGTTCATGGTATAGTATGAGCTCTTCATGCAATATTGGTGGTTGCAATATTCTGGCACTATTCCTGAAATATACTGAAAATAGCCACAGATGAGAATGGGATTTGTGACACATTGTGAACCATTATTTATTGTAACTGTTATAAAGTTATATACTGTTTGGAATCAAACTTTGATACTAATCTACTTACTACACCAATTTAACATAATTAGATTATACAGTATTTACTTTACTGAAGGAGGAGCTCTTTCTTATCGAAGAAATCCAATGTAAAACGAATAAAATACATTACGTAATTATAAACAACTATATACAAATTTACAGTTATAATAAATAGAATTCATTTTGTTGCTCCTATGATTAACGGTTTTAGTTTTCAGTAAAGATTATTTCAAAAGATCTTCTATTTTTTTGATACTCAACAGGTTTTTCACAGAAATAGTTTTGCTGAATTTCCAATAAACAAACAAACTCATTGATCAATGAATAATGCACAACATTACAGGACTAAATTGTTAAGTAGATGGATTATTAAGAGATAAACTTACATAAATAGTTTTTTAATGAATTATCTGGTTATAATTTAAATAAATAATCAAGAACAAATTTAGAGGGCTTTAAATAAAACATTGCATTAAAACAATGTCTAAGCTAGCGAAATCTAATTTTTGACTAAGTAATGTGAACCTAAACTCGAGAAAAACTATCATCATACCGTTATTTTGTAGCATACAAGTACAAGTGGATGATTCTGCTGGTGGCTACACTTTCTACTGGTGGATTGTGGGATGTCCTCAAAAATTCTATTTTTAATTGGGTTCAAATAATTATAAGTTGAAAAAAAAATATGAAGACCAACTTGTAACTGAATTTGTGGCACCTCTGTAATTTTTTGATAACACCAATCATAAAATGAATTTATTCTTAATATTTAACTGCCGATATGGCTCCGTATTGGGGAAGAGGTTGAGGCAGAGTCTAGTTGGATTTTTGGAAAGTATTTCTGGCAGCTAGAGAAAAGTCCCATTGTATTTGTGAGTGCATTTGTAGAATTCACTGCGGGTTTATACTGTGAACCTGTAACCATCCAGTACGCACAGGCCGTCTCCCGCCGTCTGGATATAAATATCCAAAACACGTAGATACCACCTTCACTGTGGCTCTGTATTGAGCGATACTGAGTTGTATTTCCACAGCTTCCTTATTATCCGAGTGTTTCTGTATCCGAAGTGGTGAAAGTCGGATAATCACGCATCAAAATATAGAATCTCATATTATTTGTAATTAAATCAAATAATTTAAAAATTTAATTTCACTATCTTTCCTACTGAAGCCCAAAATCGATCATGCATCAGCCGGCAGTCAATGTTGTTTAAATTTCACTAGACATCAGGAATCACAGAAAAACTATCACCGAAGATCACCTGACATGTACTGAAGTAGATGAAAATGTCGCTCTGTCGCGACGCCGGTGAAGCGCTACCAAATAAAAACATGTTTTTATCTTGAAGCGCTAGAAGCGCGACCGACACTCACGATGGCAGCTCTTGCATGCTCAGATAGGACACTCACATTATCCACCGTGTTTTATCCGTTGCTCTTGACGTCCAGCAAGGAAGCCGTCTTAACCATCCAGTAATGCAGCTCCACACAACAACAATAAGAAACAAAGCAAACGATATTTTGGAAGAGGAGCTCTTCTTATTGGGTAACCTAATACTTTTTTAAAAAGATACACAATTGTCTTTTACAACGCCTTATGATATCTATATATCATGATATTGTCAGGTGAGAATCAACAGGTATAAGAAAATAAAACAAATAATATTTATGATTATGATTTTCGTGCTGCTGGTGATTGCTAACCACTTCATTGCAGCTCTGTACTGAGTTCTCTTACCTATCGAGACGTGAGGGGTGTCTGTCGCAGTCAACGTTAAAATACTGTACAATGTCCACTTATAATACAGACCACACAAAAAAAGTAAAAAAAAAACTAATTGTGTTTATTATCGTAATTTATTGGGCTGCTAGGGATTGGTAACAACTAAATAATTTGTATTTTTTTAATTATTTTATAGTGGTCGAAACTATACACTGTTGTATGTTTTGCCAGTATTTAAATTTGCGAACAATAAAATAGAAGCATGTAAAATTTCATATTAGTTGTCTACATCTAATAAAAATAATGTAGTAAAATTTTTATTTTTATAAAATGGTTATTTGAAACATAAATTAAATTTGGAGAGAATTTAAACAATATTATATAAAACGCAGAAGTGGTTAAATATAAACCCCTATAAAGTTTTAAAATATAGTGCAATATTCTACCTTTATGGTAGCTGAGTTTATTACAATATAAAATTATCAAAGCCTACAAGTTCCCCTAGAAATATAATTTATCAGCTTAACATTCAATAGACCTATAGACTATTAGCATTATCAATAATTAATTATTTACCTCTAAATATTCTTATAATTTCCTATTTCAATTGAATTGAAAGCATTTTTCTAAAAAGCAAGTCCTGGCCCTAGCAAAATCTAAACTGTTTTTAAATAAATCTCCCTGAAAACGTGTAGTTCTGGCAGTTTCCCATATTGTAGAGTTAAACAAAACAGATTTTAACCACACAGAATTCATCACCGTGTCGGATGCAATATTTATTTAACATGTCCCTCCAGATCGTGTCAGTATAAAACACCTGTTTAATGTGGTAAAACCTGTCACTGGAAAGGGAGTCACTCGTTGAACCCATTTTGTTTTCATTTTAGCAGAACACCACAGTATCAATAATATATCACATGATTGCCCGTTTTGTTTGGGTGTGTTACCAACAAAGCCCAAACTTTTTACAACTGATTAAAACTCTACATATGAGATGAGCACTGTCATAGTACTGTGACGCTCTGCTAAAATTTATTTACGATTTTAGATTAACTAAGTTTTATAATTACATATTAAATGATTTAACTATTGATTAGAGATAGCGACATCAGTGTATTTCCTTGGTCTTTTACGAGTATACTGGATGAGAATAAATGAAGGAATTAAACTTAAGTAACCGACAATTTTTTTTATAGTACGAGAAATTTTTGAATTATATTATCTGAAATCAGCTCGCATTTAAGAATTATTTACCATTGAAACCCTTTAGGTGTAAAATCACCCATTGTTTTAGCATTATTAGATTTCATGAAGATCTATCACGCGTCTTTAAACATCTTCTTATAGACCTTGGTCACACCAGCAGTTCTATAAGATGAAGGATGGACTATCATAGAGCTGCCTTAGTGAAAAAACTAGACCAACCAGTTTCTTTACAAGTAATACAAATTTTTACGAATATGGATCCTTGAGAGGAATAAAAAGCCTGCCTACGCAAAACATAGCATGTAAATCGACATCTTATTTGCAAATATAAGCTGGTCAAATGTTTTTTCGTCTAAAACTAGATAATAATTTATTGAATATGATTGTAATTTAACAGCTGAAAATTTTAACATTTTATAATAAGATAGTATTGTAACATACCTAATATCAATGAAAATTGTCTGTTGTTGTTTGTATTGTGTTATATTTGGATGCTATTGTTTAATATGTTATGCATATGATGAGCCTGTTAATCAGCGGAAAATTGCTTGCAAAGAGTTAGTAAACTAATATTCATTGAGTATTATCATATTTAATATTTTTAATACTTTCTACATATTTAAGCATCACCAATTTAAGGACATAAAACATATCACGAAAGACAGCTAAAAGTAAAGAAAAAGCCATTGAAGTAATGTCTTTTCTAAATAATAACACTTCAAATCTCCAAATCCTACAGACATCTTCGTACGTTTTGCTACAAGTGCCTGAACAAAAAACTTATTCTAAGCGTTAATGGAATATATTGGAATATATAATGTAATATATTACCTATTCTTGTTAGGTAATAATTTTAAACAAATTATAAACAAATCTTTACTGATTTATAATTGTTATTCTTATTACAAAATCCAGGTTAAAGGTTAAATTTACTTCCATTAACTTTTATGTTCTTGCCCCTTTTAAATGACGACCTTTGGCAATGATGAATGTATATCTGTAACAAGATGACGATATGCACGGTGCAGTATACAATATACATAAAAATAGTACAAGGCGACATCATGTGTTGCGTAACAGGGCTCGCTGAGGTTGTATGCAAAGTTTTATATCTATAGGTAATTTCTCTCTAAGGATGTCTTGCTGACAGATGGCTTGTAGACATAAATAAACCATAGAAAACAGAGTTATACATTCCACCGGCATACAAACGAGAAATAGTGTCAGCCTACTGAGTAATAGGACTTATGATGCTCAGCCAAATTCCAGGGTTGGAAGCGCTCCATCACAAATCTTATTCATACATTATATGGAAAATGTAAGCTACATGTACGATTTTAAATCTCTAAATGTTGTAGATAAAATGTTACTTAAGATATTTTTCCACTTATTACATCAATACGCTTGTTCATGAAGCTATTTAGGTTTCATAACGGGTTTATATTATTTATGTATAAAATCGAATATAATTTCACTTTTATACAGAATAATTTGTTTTGACATTTTTATTTTAATATATAATAAACAATGTGTTGCCTACACTGGCTGCATATAAACGAACGATCAGGTGATCGCCCGTTTATTGGTCAAAGTATGTAACTAACTAATACCGTGTGAGCTGGGACAGAATCGCTTCTTCGGTCGCCATTCCAAAATATAAACCATGAGTGCGTGGTTATCGAGTGATGTTGCTAGTTCTCGGGGGAGCACGTTCCACTTTAACTCTCGTTGAACGATCATGCGGTTATTTCTAGAACACCTTTTTCCTGCTTTAAAAGTAGTTTATGGTATTTCCTGTATAATTATCCATCCTCCTCTTGAATTCAAGCAACTCTGAATGTGAACGGCGTTGGTACTCTGGTCCCCAGTGGTTCAACCATAAAACCAATCTGCCTCTTTCTTCAATCTTTATTGAAGGAGACAGCCACGTCCGTGGTTTGGTTGGCCATGTGCGGCGGAAGGTGGCCCGGAGGACGAAGGTGGATGGCTTCTGTTAACCTGGAGCCAAGCTGCTAGATGCGACGTCCGATGTGCCTCCACCTGGTAGCTTCTGTGTTATCGTCGCCGGGACCAATGATGTCGCCTCTGGTCAGCAATGCAATGCCTACCGACACCTTGAACAGCGCACTGTGATTAGGCTACTGACCTCCAGCGTTGTTGTTTCCACCCTGCCTCACAGACACGACTTACCACCTTGTCATCAAATTAATCAAGAGGTCGCACTATTAAACGCATATATTGAGGAACTATGCGCAAGATACCGTGGGGCGGTGGTGTTGGACTTCGACCAAATCAGCAGAAGTGCCTTCACATCTCATGGGATGCACTTGAAGCAGAGCAGCAAGCGTCTTCTGGCGGACCTGCTGATTGATTGTCTACGGAGGTTAAATCGCTTCAATCCTCGAACTTCGTCCCGGATTCCTGTCACCGCTGCCGAGCCACTACCGACACGGCCACAGAGGTCTTCAACTACCCCACTGCCGACTACCTCGGAACTGCCAGTCGCTGCTCATCCCCACGTGCTTCCTTATGACTCATTCGCAAAGGTAGTAAAAAGCGGATCATCAAAAATAAAAGTCCACCAACTGAAAAACAAATTGAGCTTCAGATTGGAAACGATCAAGTCAGTGATGCAGCCAAAATCGCGGACGCTTTCAATAATGTATTTGCCTCGGTTGGTGCTGACCAAGGATTCAGTCCAAAGCAGCATCAGCCACATTCCAGTTTGGTACGGAGCCCAGCAGCTTCCATGGCTCAGGCTCCTACTACAGAAGAGGAAATTGCCAGAGTGATGAGAGATCTTCCTTCAAAAAATCAAACTATTTGAATCGTGTTTCGACGTGGCTTCTTAAACAATGTGCACAGCACCTGTTGAGGCCGCTTGAACATTTGATAAATCTCTCTATTCGCTCAGGAATATTTACATATTCTCTGAAAAAAGCCAAAATCACCCCGATATTCAAAAAAGGTGACCCCAAATTAGTTCAAAATTATCGTCCCATCTCAATGTCATGTATGAATCCAAAATTTTAGCTTATTTTCTTCCTTGACAATTGCTATAACATGTACATGTTCTAAAGCAATAAAATTATTAAAGACCTGATTCACTACCCTTTATTAGTGCCATGAATCAGCAAAAAAACTGTCCGCCTTTCAATTGTGTGAATCTGACAAAAAATATCAGAATCGGGGAATTACGCAACCAAAAAGTCTCAAGAAAACCCAAATCAAATTCACAAAATTCAATTCAAGCATTTTCTGTTGTGCACCAGAACGCACAGTCTACCACAAATAAAGTCGACGAGCTGATGCTCATGGCATAAGAGCTGCATCCTGTCATATTTGTTGTTTCTGAGCATGGCTTCACGGCTGATACTGTTGCGATGTTCAGAATCAATAATTACGAATTGGCTAGCGTTTATAACCGAACTAACAAGAGGGGTGGCGTGGCAATCTTTGTCAAATATCGACTAAATTACCAGCTAATCTAAACTTTGAAGTGGCTGGGGTAAAAATTTATCAAAAATCCATTGGAAAAATCACAGTAATTAGCTTATATAGATCTCCAAATGGGTGCAGCACCACAATTTTTGAAAACTTTGAAACACTTCTAAATTTTTTTCATTGCAAATTATTGAAGTTCATCATCATTGGTGACATCAAAATTGACGTTCTGGACTACGCTAACCCCCTGGCCCAGCGGCTTCGCGTTATCTTATCTTCTTTCGGTTTAACATGGTCCGTGAACTCACCAACACGAGTCTCTGCCGCGTCGATTACGGCCATCAGCAACGTCATCACAAAATTCCCAAACGATTCGGTCTGTGTTCTGAACGCGGCGATCTCGGATCACTTCGCCCAGGAAGCCGTAATTATCCATTCCAAACCAAAATTTGAACCTCCCTCCGTGAAAATAAAACTAGATGCAAAGTCTACAAACGTTGATCTTTCCAACAATTGTCTCAGGAAGGAGTCGTGGTCATTCCTGGATTCTTTCGATCAAGTGGAGGAAGCCTTCAATGCATTTTTAAAGCGAGTTATTTTCCATTTAAATGACACTTGCCCATTCATAAATTTCAAAGAGCGTTTTCAAAGGAGAAGAGATACCTGGATTACTCAGGATATTCTCAAATCAAGAGAAAGGCTCTATTTGTATCATTCGATATATGTAGGGACCGAAAACGAACAATTAAAAACGTTTTTCGAAATTTCAAGCAAAATTATCGAAAAGAAATAAGGATGGCCAAGGCACGAGATGTCGAAACCAAACTGAGACAATCAGACAATGTTTTTTTTTAAAGTGCTTGGAACACAAAAACAAAATTCTTCCAAATTTTCAAACCCGACACTTAAAACAACAAATAATAATTATTTATGATCCGTTTGAAGTGGCAAGTGAATTTAACAAATCTTTTTCAACTGTGGCTGAACCAGACGACTCATTTTCAGATAGCCCTGTCGATGATCGATTGACGAGACCGATCTCGTCTATGGTTCTTTTTCCTGTGAGTGAGGTGGAGATGGCCTGTATCGTGCGAGATTTGGGACCGAAAAATCCAGCGACACCAATGGCATGTCTGTGTGGTTGCTCAGGGGGTGCTTCAAATACCTCTTAACTCCCATCACCCGACTGATCTTTCATTTGCTCAAGGCGTATTCCCGTCGGCATTGAAGATTGCCAAAGTTATCCCAATTTTCAAAAAGGACTATGCTTGCATTCCAAGCAACTATCGTCTAATTTCTATACTCCCAGTTTTCAGCAAAATTTTCGAAAAAGCTTTTCTCAAAAAATTTGAACAATTTCTTGATCGTTACGAGGTTTTATGTCCCGAACAATTTGGGTTCAGGAAAAACAAGTGGACAATCGATGCTGTAACGAATCTCATTTACAATGTTGTCGAGGGCCTAGAGAGGCGAGAGCACGTGATAAGCATATTCCTCGACCTCTCTAAAGCTTTTGACTGTGTGCATCATGCAACACTGTTGCACCAGTTGTGGTTAAGTGGTATTCTGGGACTGCCGCAAGATTGGATCTCGTCTTATTTGAAAGACAGAGCGCAGTGGGTGCAGATTGCGAGTGTCTTGTCAGGCAAAGTCAAAATGCCCTACGGTGTCCCACAGGGACCAATATGAGGGCCAATCCTTTTTCTAATTTACGTCAACAGATTGAATTCTGCAATCCAGAATAGAGAATTGATTCAATATGCTGACGATACGACTCTCTGCATCAGATCAAAATCAGAAAACGAACTTGAAATGGAGACATTCATTGAATTGAATTCATGCATCAAATATTTCTCCAGAATCAACCTGAAAACAAACAGTTCAAAATCAAACGTCATACATTTTTGCCTTCGGAAACAACAAGGGCGAGAGCTTCGACCCGCGGTGATAGTGGACGATTTACTTTTGAAAGAAACAGACTCCATGAAGTTCCTTGGAATGTACCTTGATCGGGGGCTGACATGGGATATTGAAAACGTTTGCTCTAAGGTTGCTTCGGGAATTTATGTCATGCGAAGTCTTGCAAAATTTTGTTCGGTGGATGTATTAAAAATGGCCTATTTCGGTCTGATACATCCACATTTGACATATGGCTTGAGATTGTGGGGAAGCTGTTCCAAATACAGATTTGAAATAGTTTTCTGATATAAAAAGAAATCCGTAAGAATTCTTTCAAAATTAAACCCCTGAGAGTCGTGCAAATATGCCTTTAGGAAGCTTGGATTGCTGACCCTTCCCTGTCTCTATATTCTCGAGGTGGCCTTGTACTGCCGACTTAAATGCGAGTTGGTACGGGGCAGGGATGTCCACCAATATGGGACTAGAGGCAGGAATAACTTTCGAGTCGAACAGCACAGAACGGCAGCTTTCGAACACTTACCATCACAAGTTGGAGTCGCACTAATCAATAGGCTCCCTGAGGGCATCAAACAACTCAATGAAACAAAACACTTCATAACTCGACTAAAACATTTTCTTATGTCAAAGGCATTTTACTCAACTGATGAGTTCATGATGGGACCGCTGGGATGAAAATCTTTTAAATTAACAACTACCACGAAATCCCCGGTTCTGATACATACAAGAATCGTATTGCATTGTACGTATATACCTTGAGCAACATCATTTATCTGATGTACTTATGTACTTTATATAGTTACGTTGACGCATGCCATGCAATATTGTAATTGTTTCACGCAATAAAGGATATTATTGTTATTATTATTACTCAATCTCATCTCTCATTTGAAAATGTGGCTAAAGACATTGTATTGACCATGTGGCAGTGCTTTGAGAAGACGAGACATCCCTGAGCCGCAATGTTGTGTGTAGCAAGTAAAGACCACTTCGCTCAGTGCCATCGTTATTTCATTTAACCCTTTTCTCCCTACACTATGTACACCTCCTCCCTTCCTATCCACATCTGAGTAGTTCTTAAAGTGAAATTAAGTTAACTTAGTCACTGGTCTAAAGCAAACCAATCAGTCTCCGTGTTTTGGCCGACCAAATTTAAATATATATATATATATATATATATATATATATATATATATATATATATATATATATATATATATATGTATGTATATATCCTCCTTCCCACCCTCCCTCCCTCCCTTTTCCTTCTATTTCTCCGTAATTTCTCCTACTAGCCTGTTTTAAAGTCTCTGTAACGCGTCTGAAAAAGAATATTTAAAATATGGTAGATACCGGTGCCACCACCGTAAATTCCCGAGAGAAATAAATTCTGACACCAAAGTTCAAACTTTAACAATCACTGTTTATTTTGCTGATTGATTTTAAAACTTTCACATTTCTGAATAGTATAAATAGGAGAACATTTCTGATTTAAAATATAATATTGAAATAAATTGTATAAGGCATTTAGAAAATATTATAATGCAGCTACAGACAATCACACATTACCGAGTCTGAGACCTGCTTTCCAGCACACGCCGGTGCTGATTTTGTATTTCCAGCAGTCCTACTAGTATACAATTCACCTACTTTCAACACGGGTTTACAGTTAATAATTTGTCAAATATTAAGACATTTTACAAGAATGATGAAATATTTAAAGCAAATGAAGCCATATTTTCTGTATATGTTATTGTATATAAGTTTCATTATCAATATATTTCATATTTAATAATAAAAGTTCAGGTGCCTTACGGAGGGTACTACACTCCATGAGTATGCTGAAATCTAATAGTTGACATTGACTTTCCTCTCTATTTTTGGTTTTATTTGTTGTATAAATAAGCTATATGAGTACGTTTTTCACATATTAAAATTCTGTAAGATTGTACTCAGCTCCTTTCCAAATTCATTTATCCTAACATTTTCTCGTTGCCATCATGGATACACATAAGACCAACGTAAAAATCTGAGCTATCGCTCAGCCAAATCCGGTAAAGTGGCATTCACCATTGTATAGTGTCTCATAATACAGCGTTGTTCATATATATAAGAAGCTTGATTAAAAGTTTCAAGTCTAGAACTCAGTTAGTTTTTCAGATATCGTGCGGATAAATAGACAAGCGGACAGACAGTCAGAAATGAAATGTTTCCAGCCACTTAATCCAGTAAATAATATAATCGGAGATCAAACCGGAAGTTTGAAAGCGAATGGTGCTCTAAAATATCTTTCAAATTGGTGGGTTTGTCAGATAATACAAAATAATATTAAATAATGAAACATAATATAACGCACTAATATTAATATATAATAATGATTATTACGACACTGTTGGCACTAATATATTTTCATGTTTAAATTTATTTCACAGTAGTTTTTGATAAATATAAATGCAATAAATTTTTATCAATAGGTTATGATTAGTAGGGAAATTTTTCATGCAAAACTATGATGGCGTAACGATGAGAATGTTTAAGTAAAATATTATTTGATCAAAGTTCTGAATCGTAGTTTGGAGACAATATATGTTCAGTTCGTGTTTAAAGTTCACAGAGTAACATAGCTTGTACAGTCATAGTTCAATTATTTTGAAACATGTTTTATGGTTTATCCGAGTATGAATCAATGACTTATTCAACTTAATTCTTGTGTTAATTGAAACACTAATACATACGATATCTAACACCTCTTAAGTCACTCATTGAAAATTAGTTGAACAAGTACAGCCTTAAACGTTCTCATGATAAGTTTAAACTTATAAAATTAAACATTATACTTTTATATTCATTAACTTATAACTACGTTGTGAACATCTAATGTTCTGTAACATAAGTACAAACTTGTAATCTCTATCCTTAAAATTCTACATGGATAAACTAATTGCGAGTTGGTATAACGATATATAGATATTTATGTGCCAACTTAACAATAAGAGTTATCAAATGAAATCGTACATTACTGCTTTTAATGTAATATGACTGCGATTAAATGGTTTTGAATTAGTACTGCGTATTGTTTATTTAGATGTGATCATTGTAATACGTGAAATGTTAAAATCTAACAGAACAATACGTAAAACTTCATAGAAAATATAAAACTTTAATGTGTCAAGGAACTGAGTATCTCATAATATTTTGAAACAAACAAAATAATCATTTAATAATTAGCAAACACACATTTCAAGATATACATTCACAGCCCTAATTATAAGAAGTAGTCACTTCTGTCGGTCGGTCCTGTGACTGCTTCTTTATTTTTATGAAATGTAGGTTACAGAACTTTCTCTAAGGATTTAAAAAAAAGACAATTTCATAAGGAAAACACAACAAAATGCTTCATTCGCTATAAAATGTACTGAAAAATCGGTTTAGACGCAAATCTAAGAATGAATATAATAAAACGAACCTCATTACTTTCGTCTCTTATGCTTATGAAACATCAAAATAATAATTTCCACAGGCCTTTTAACAAAACTTGAGATACTAAAAAAGGAAACGGGTATCATGGTTATAAAAACATATCCCAACAACCGGGAGTTATCCAAGAAATTCCTAGATATTACATAATTATTATCATTCAAATAATCTTCTGAAAAATGAATTGTTCTACAAATCAGTACTTATGTTTTTTATATTAATTGTAAAAGATGTGCAAATACTATGTGATAGCATTTAAAAATGCACTGTTTCTAACGTCTAATGTCACTGTAACTTCGTGGTAAGTCTTATCCCCTTTTGTAATTCTAATTAATTTTGCATAGTGATAAACGATTTAAAGTAGTAGGCTAGTAACCGAAAATTAATTATGTTTGCACCAGAATGAATAAATGATCCATGCAGTGAGTGAGTTTTATGCAGTACATTTTAAATACTTTAAAATAATATTCCAAGTGGTTTCACTAAATTGATTGATTTCTCGTCTCATCACCTTAGATAAAGTTGGAGGAAACCTCCGAAAAGTCTCATTTTGCTCTGTAAAAAGTTGTGAAAGTTGGGCTTAATCTGATTGGATTGAGTTATTTGCATTTCAATTTCAAGCGTGATTGGCAGCAACCTCTCAACTAGGAGGTAAGATGTTTTGAAATTGTGTTGACAACTACAAGAAAAGTTCATCTCTCACACATTGTTATTAAAAATGAGAATTTTATGACATTATCATAGTTAGGATTATAATTTTTTGTGGAAACCAAAACCTTGAAAAATAGATTTTAAAAGTAATAATTGAACATTTTAAAAGTTTTAATTAATATTTTAGGCTATTTGCGAAAGAATATTTTACTATAGAAGGGATTTTAGTAACATTATGTACTAATGTGCATGGTACCTATCTCACAGTTATAAAATGTGGTACCAGCTTGATTGTATCAGCTTGATTTAATATTCTAATCACTTAAATGATTTCTTTCATTTGGAACATTTTGTATTTATTTAGTATTCGAATGGAGTCACATTTTAAAACTTACAACACCTTACAGTAATTGTTATTCTCTATTCTTAAACAATGATTGTTTAATTTTACGTTGTTATTTAAAATATAAAATAATTGTTATTTCAATTGTTATTTTTATAATGTTATATTTTGTTACTAGCATCAAAATATCCCAGTATTTATACTTCGTCTCACGTAGGTTCCTTTATTCTCCTCAACTCAGGATCACAATAAAACAGACACTAACAACAGCAGCGCTGCGAGCGGTCAAGAGGGAAAGCGTACGGTAAACTGTGCTTGTTGGGCTAATGAAGCTGCTCTCTGCTCATCCTTGCCTTGTTTATTATTCTTCGCTCACAATACCAAGAAGCGCCTCATACAGTCAGGGGGAATGACCATTTGAATTTAGTCTACATTATTACCTTCCAAGTGACGCTGCGACTGTCTCATTGAGAAAGGAAACATAGAAAATCAGTCGTTTTAGAACATCACATTTTGTTATAGGTATAGTTTTAAACATTAAACAGTATATATTTTGTTGTAAATGAGTATACAGCGTGTATCAAAATGAATGACCTGATTTTAAAACTCAATATCTATTGCTAAAAATGTTCTACAAAAATAATATTTATTGCAAAATACTCACAAAATCTTAAAGTTTTAGGTTAATTTTCCAACAGGATGGAGCTCCTCACTGGCACAAAAATGTTCGGCAGCTTCTAAACAACACTCTGCCCCACCGCTGGCAGATAGGGCGCACAGGACCTTGAGATAATTCCCTTCATTCTTGGCGTCCAAGATCACCAGACTTGACCCCAGGCGACTTTTTCTTTTGGGGATATGTGAAGGAAAAAGTGTTTGTTCCCCCTCTAACTCATGACATCGAAGAATTAAAGAACAGAATAACTGTTACAATAAGGTCTGTGAACGCAGATGCGTTGTGTAAGCTTTATGGGGAATTTGGCTATCGTCTGGATGTTGTTCGTGCTGCTGCTGGTGGACATATAGAACATTTGTAATAACATACCTAAAACTTAAAGATTTTGTGATTATTTTTCAATAAATATTATTTTTGTAGTACATTTCTAGCAATAGATATTGAGTTTTAAAAACAGGTCATTTATTTTGATACACACTGTATATTGAAAATATTTTGTTACGTATGCGTATCTTTTTAGAAAAAACACACATGCCATGATTCACTATAAAATATTAACTTTTAACTGAATTTTTAAATTAAGTTGATAGTTTCTCGCCACTCGCTAAGAGTGAGGTACAGTACATCCATATACATCCATGTTAAAAGGGCAAATTCACAATATTTTTTTCTGCGAGTTGATCATCGTGCAAGGTGTCTATGAGACTTTATTGTGCACAAACAATTATATATGGTACTATATTTTCGGAAAAAAACAAAAATATTGTCTGAGACGATTTTTGGGATTTGAACTAGTCTTTACTCAATACATAGTTCTTTGCACACGTTAATGAATAGTTAAAAATTATGTTACAATGAATCTTCATTAATTTGTAACGTTGAACATGTTCAGTTATGTTTAAGTAACCAAGTCAATTTCGTGACAGGTTAGACTTCGCTGAGCGGAATTTGGAAACGGCTTGTGAGTTTCCTCAACTAATTTCAAAGTTTCTAATTTATAACGTGTAATTTACTGCCGGTACATGTTTCTTTTTATAAGATAAGCTGAAACTTTATAGACTCATAACTTTAGCAAAACATAATATTTTTGATTTCGGTCGATCATTCAGGTGGGTTTATCTGTTCTATTTTTATCTGTACTGCGTAACAATAAATAAGAACGAATAAATAATAACATTCAAAAGTTTCAAAATATATAGACACAAATCTGTTACCCTCCTGAAAAAATACGTTTGCACTATATCTTTTACTTACCAGGATTGTTCTTTATTGATTTAGTTAGCTGTAATACATCGTTGCTGTAATTATATTATGACAATGCTACTTTACAATGAAATATTTTTTTTATATACTTTATACTTTATTTATAATGAAATATTTTGAAAATATTTAATTTACATCGCAATTACCTAATATTTTAATTTAATTTGTGAGAGTTTTAAATACAGAATCAGTAACATTTATTCTTTTGTAAATAAGTTATTCTTAACACTAATTCAATTATATTATTATATTTGTGATTAATTAAATTATATTCACAAATGATGCTTGTTTAATTAATGTTTTACCATTAGTATTACTATTAATCAAAAATATGTGTAGTATAAGTATCAAATATTAATATTTATGTACAATAATTGTTATTTTATGTAATATATGTTTCCTTACGTTGATGAGGTACACCAATATATTTAAAACCGACTGTAAAATAACCTGATTGATGATAACCTGGATTATATAACCCTTTAGAACTTTAGAAACATATAATATTTATGATGTCAGTTAGAGTTTTAACTGCTTAATGTTTGTAGCTACTGCTACCAATAAATAAAATAATACAAAACTTTCAAAAGCACCAAAAATTGTATGAAACATATTGGTGTAAACACAATTTAAACAATGTTTCTGTCATTATTTTGTGACTTTAGAATCATAATGAAATGCACGACATGACGACAAAGATTTAAATGTTACATTGAAATTATCTAATACTTTTCATTTCAATTCTAATAGTTTAAAATACTAAATCTTTCAATTGATTTTTTTCATAAATAACTTATATTTATGGTTATTAATTACATTGCGTTCACAAATTTTTTAAACTACACTACTAGTTATTTAATATGTTTTTATTATTTACAAATGACTAAAATGTATATGAAATGTTTATATTGTACAAGCATTTGTACTTTATGCAATATACGTTTTTCTACATCGATAAGTTACGTCAAAGATTTGACATGATCTGTAATCTACGCAATGAGAGACCTGTGTGAGTCAGAAGGTTCTATAATCCAGGCTGAGGCTGAAGTAAGGTATTGAAAGGATTACAACACACAAAGGCGGGGGACAATAACACAGAGGCCTCGTCAAATATGATCACTTGCAGGGAATCTTGTCTCAGAGCGCGTAGTCTGTCTTGGTCAGTTTATACCTTACATCTCAGCTGTAATGGAGAATCTCCGACTGAAAAATATAATACAGGAATTAAGGGTAGAATCATTTCAGTTATTTTACTATATTCATATTTGATGAGAATATTCTGAGTACAACCGCATATTTCAAAAACGGTGGTATCCCTTTATAAATTTATTGAATGTTTTAGTAAGTAAAAATACATTTTAGTGGGAAGTAAGACAAATAAATTAGTTAACAAGAATAATTTACAATGGGTTGTGTTTTTAACTCATGTACCTAACGTGAGATGGTTTGTATGATTTCTTGGGACGATCTAAAATATTGTGGCACAATCATTGTCATATATAGGTAATTTATTAGAATTATCATATGAGTGAACGATTGGACACAGATATATAATTTTGTCTCCTGTGAGTCTCACTTTTAATAACATCCGAAGATTCTTGTAAAAAATTACACAGACTTGATAACAAGGCTCTGTGGAATCGTCATGATCGAACAGCTTAATGTTGAAAATTGTAATTATATTTTTTTCAAACTGGCATTGTATAAGCTTGGTTATCAAGATATTTATAGTATGAGTATTATTATGGTGAAGAAATCTTCATTTAATGTATGGACCAATTTTTACCTATTATGTAGAACATGGAAATTACTATTTAACTTTTGATCCTTATACATTTCAACGAATTGTGTCCAATTTTGTCTTCAGTAAATCCAATTTTACTTGCTTAATTTAATAATACAAAATAGTATACAGTCTCTCTAGTAATATAATTGTTCACAAAATATGTTATTGACACTTTATATAGTCTAGGTGAAAAAAATCATGGCCTTAATTCTAGCGTGAACTTATTAAACACATTAAATACTCAAAAATTAACGGCTTATCGTCGACATTCAAGGTCATCCACTTCTAGTTCAACAGTTTTGAGGTACTTGTTTTTTATCCAAAAGTAGTTCGTCTCCTGATGAAGTATTGTGTATATTTTAAATCCACTGGTTTGTTACATATACTACACAAATCGAAGTACTTTATCGTCATTGATATCCTTCGTAACTTCTCGGCATAAAAAACTGTGTTTATTTTTCTCACAAATTATAATTATGTCTGCTAGAATCACACTATTAAAACAAGGAAAAGAATCTTACTTTATTCCTCACGTTTATAAAAACGTACCACGCACTACTTCATTAATCACTATTTAATTATTATCACTATCATTTGAAAAAAAAGTGCCACTGAAATAAAATTGTAAACCGTAAAAATAATTGTAAAACCTGTCTCATAATACCGCCAAATAGTCCAAGAGGTCAAATTATGACAAACATTACCGCTTGAAGAGCTCTGTTTAATTTACGGATGCCGTTTTTTCACACCCTTGTTCAAACCACAATAACTGTGACAAGACTTGCTATTAATAAAAACCAAGAATAAAAGAAAGCAGACGAGATAAAAGGGAAGTTAGAAAAAGTCAAGAAATTTTAGAGAAAGATTCAAGTGTGTTCTTTATTCAAGATGAGTATTTTTCTTTCCTTACCTTCTCTTATAAAATAAAAGAGCAACCATCAAAGACAGACATTTAAGTAGAAATATCCTAAAGGTTACCATTAAATCATGTCCTTGATTGCTATGTTAACGTTCTTTTCTGTGACGATAAATCAATTAATTATTTTAATTTTGGAAATTTATTTGTCTAAGGGCAAAATTATTCATAGGAACTTTTCTTTAATGTCCATAAAACCAAACATACTCAGTATAGACAGAGATTTTCAAATGTTATGCTCTCGTCACACCTATATTATACGAGTATATATGTTATACGAGTACCTCGTACCTTCAACTCTTTGCGGTGTAAACAGCCGGAATAATTAGACTCCAGTTAGCGGACATTACATTTAATTTAGCTAAAAGATTTCTACTTTACTTTGCTAGTCTCCTTCATAGTAATAGAAATAATCGAGATATTAGTTTAGATGTATATCATCTAAATGGCTGAGCGTTAGTGAAGTATAACACTCGAGAGCCTAGAAAAAATTAAATTTCTGTCTGCTTGTATTCCTGTCCGGAACAATATCTCAAAAACAATATCTTCATTTTGATATGAGCAGCACAGAGTTCGATGATGCTGCATGTTAGTCCATAGAATTTGGCTGAGCGCTACCGAATATTTTACATTGATCTTATGGGTAACCATGATGACAACGAGAAACAAAGCAGAATAATCCAATTTATGAACAAACTTATTACAATCATTTGAGGTTTCAACAGGTGACATTCTTATACATAGAAGTAATGGAATCTTTTATTATTTGAACACTGCTAGGAAAGCTAACTTTAAGAACAAAGAATGTATCATAAGGCAGGATATATCAAACATTTCATTCGTAGACTTCGCATGAAACTTAATTTCTACATAGACAATGTCTTATCTTTGAATTCGCCTTAGCGTCATTGAAACCGCCAACTCGGCAGGTTGACTAAATTTCTCCGAGGGGTCAGTGTTATAAACATTTCTATTCTATATTGTTGTGTGTATGTCTATCTATCTGTCCGCACGACATCTCAAGGATGAAATGAGCTAAAGATTTGAAATGTTACAATCAACTTCACCGAAGCCTGAATTAATGTTTGTATTAATTTTGGAACTTTCTCTGCGTATTGTTGGGAGAATTTAAAATAACGACATTAAAAGTATATTTTTATCGCACTGTCTATCAGTCTGCAGGGTATCATCTCAAAAATTAAATAAGCTATAGATTTTAAACTTCCTTTTAAACAACCTCAGCAAAGCCTTTTACGGGACACAAGATGTGGCGTACTCAAATCTTGTTTAGCCATGAATTATGCTATCTAGTCTAACTCATTACTTGACAATATGTAAATGTCTATATATGGTGTCCGCCAATGAGAATAGGCATAGTAAGGATACATAAAAATGAAGACATGATGTGTAAAGGACCAAATAAGCGTAAGATATTAGAATATCTTAGAATATAAGAAAATCAGAATAATAAATAATGATTATATTACAGAATAAAATGTAACAAAAAATATAAGACATTGTATATTACGTGCTAAATGTGTAACATGTGGTAGTAAAATGTGTAATTGCTACTATTATCTTAAAGAAATAATTATTGTGCTCTATTATTTTATTTCCACAACGAAAAGATAACATAACGGCAATGAGTAACAATAGGTAACAGAAACAATAAGCAATAGATGTCATAGGAGACAGTAGTTACCTTTGTTGTTGCGAAGAAAATCCTGACAAAAGGTTACCTGTAAACAATGCAGAGAGCTAAGATGACTGATTAGCTTGCGGATAGCATTATGCAGGAGGGGTGGAGAGCACTGAGAAGAAAGAAGCCCTTAGAGATGGAGTAGACGGGATATCATGGAAGGCGGACATCCCTCCATTGTATATTGTTACTGTTGTAAAACTTAACTGTATACAGAAACCATGTAACTTTAAAAACATTCTTATTTATAGTTTGAATGTTTTATCCCGTTGCTTCAAGGTATGTTATTTGGTGTATGGTACTGTTATTTTACTTTTATTTGAACAATTAAAAAGTTTATGATGACCAGAGACCTAGAAGTATTTATTATTGCTTTTTAAAGATTATATATTTATTAGTTCACAGCGCGACAGTGCTCTTCAAAGTTAAGTGCTGTAATATATTGTTGTTTGGCAATCCTTTATAAACTTCATAGCAGAACACCAGCTGTTTGTTTTTATATCGCGTAATGATTGCGTTCATGCAGTTAATTCTTATTTTGTACTTATGTTACTTGCTGTAAAGTGTTTTCGATTTAATTTACTCACTATAAAATGTTTGTGGTGCCAAAATTTTCTTTTCAAAATGACAAAGTTCAAAGAAATCTACAAGAAAATAAAATGCAGAGGGAACCAAACTTTCATCGTTGTTCGTCAATGTTTTAAAAGAATGGGTAGTGTGCAAATCTGAGGCAAAAAGTTAGACTAGTGAGTTGAAAAAGTTTAGCATGCTAGCTGTTATTGGGTTATTTTCCAAATTTCAATGAGGAAATCCATTTTTTTAGATCTCAGATACGAGTTCTGTTATGGATCTAATGATTGTTATCTTAATATTCTCCAAATTGTATATGTTTCTAAATAAAATAAAGCTCATTGCTAACTAGTTTGAAATGTAATGCAATGATGGACTTTAAACAGAAAGAAATTTATTGGTAACATTTACAAACGGCAGCATTCAATTGTGAATGTTCGGTTCAGCTCCGTTTCATCTTCTGCTTAGTGCAGCGTCTGAAATCTGAATCTGTCAGACGGGTACTCCATATTTCCGTCTGAAGTTGGTGACACTGTCATATTTCAAACGCTGCATTAAGTGGAATGTGAAATATAACTAAACCCAACATTTGCATTAAATCAGTCCTTCCCACCATAGCTACTTTACGGGCACCATTTTTTTGCGTAGTTATGGTAATACATAATATGACGAAATATATAGTAATATGACTGTATGAAGACAATGTGGTTTTAAATAATTGGAATATTTATTATGTTAAAGTTAATTTTTTATCATATTTTCGGTATAACAAGTATACAGTTATACCAAATTACTATACTGTTACATGCAACATATTTTTATCATAAAATATCTATTTCAAAAGTTGATTTTTTTAGTTTTAACTATTTTATAAATGAGGAAGGGTTTTTCGTCATATGAGGCCACTTAATATTAAGTTAATTTTCATTTTATTCATGAGCTTCCTTAGCACTACATACAATGCTATTGAGATACTAACCGTCACTTAATTCTAACTGACATATCTCTCATATTATACACCACAGCGCGCATGCAGCTATCTCATTAGCGAAACATGTGGATAACCCTGGTAAATCTAAATAGACTTTGCGGTTCATAGTTATGGCATGAGCTCTTTATGCAATATTCATAGTTAAAATATTCTGGCACTGCCCCAAAATGATATATGAAAATAGTTACAGACAATAAACATGGGATATTTTTTATTGTAGTTGTTACACAGTTGTAGTAACTAATTCGGGATCATACCATAAATATCATACCATAAATACATTACTACTTACAAAAACAATTTAACACAACTACGAGTATATTAAACATCATTTACTTTATGACAGGAGAGGCTCTTCCTTACCATAGAAAACTAATATAGAAATATTACGTGAATCATTCGTACAATATGTTGTAGTTTACTATTACCATAAATAGCATTCATTTTGTTTCTCCTAAACGTTTTTGTATCATAAGTGATAAGCGATTTAGTTTCCAGTTGAATTTCTTTCAAAGGATAATCTGTTTTAGTGATCTTCAGAACAAGTTTTCCATGTTAATAGTTTTTAATTATATATCCAAACGCAATATAACATTTACGCAAAATTGCAGGGCTGATCAATTTTTAAGTTGATAGATTTTCTAAAAATTATTGTTTTATAAATAATGCTTGTATGAAATATTTGTTATGGGTTTTACAACTGAAAACAGTTGAACTCACGATTCTTTTGTCAAGCAAAATATAATTAATCTCAAAATAACCTACAAAACGTAAAATTAATTACCTAATTCTTGCTATGGTTTAATTTAGTCACCTTTAAACCGTTGGTTCCCAGGTTAAGTGTTACAGAGGGATTCTTAGCCCTCACTTCGTCTGGTAAAATAATACCTCCTTTATTTTACTTTGATACCGATATTGAAAATTCTCTATTTTTACCGTACAGACACAGTTTTTGAAGTTAATTATCTTATATAAAATGCAACACTAAGCTAAGTAATTTTTGGCTAATAGTAAATAACACGATTAAAACGCTTTCAAATACGAATAAAAGCTTCTTCACGCTTTTATTATGAAGATAAAATACATAGTTATTATTTTGGAATTTACGTTTGTGTTTATATAATTTGATATATATTCAATTCCATGCATAAAAAAAACAAAAATATTAAAAAAAAACATCACCTTGGTTATTGTTGATTCCACTGCAGTACAACAGAAGGAAGAAAACTTTTCAATTTTTATTACAAATTAGAAAAAAACTATTTTGTATAAATATTTGTTGAAAATTTAGTGTTTTAAAAACTCACAACAATTATAAACCTCACATACAATTTCTGCGCTTTCAATAGGTTGGCCTACATATTTTGAAAATAGTATAAATGTATGACAGCCATTGAAGAGTCGCCATATAAATATAAATCTTTTTTGTAGTGACATGATCTTCACGCTAAAGCTGTACATGACATATACCTCTCTTCCAAAATTGCGGAAAGGATATTTTTGAGGTTAAAAAACCTTTACTTCGGTAGATTTTCCAATAACATTGTAGAAGAAGGATTTGGTAATGGATACCGAAGGAAAAAGGAAAAACATTCAATAGTTTGTGGAGTGAGTGGATTTTCAATGTTGTATAAGACCGTTCTTTAGAAAGATACGAAACAATTATTACAAGAAAATTCTATAAGTTGTTTTAATTTGAAATCACTAAAAGAGCGATGAAGAAGTAGAGGAAAGGGCTTGCTATCAATTACTGGTTCTTAATAATTCTATGATTTAAATTTATTGGAATACAAACAAAATAATTTATTAGAGGATTTTTTGAATCCTAAGCTATGTTTGGATCGGACACTGTACATTGTCCAGCTATCACATAAATAACACTTTGGAGAGAAAAGAGAATTATTATTTTACATTACATTATATTAGTAAAGTTCTATAATCGAAATCCTTAGGCAAATACTTTACAGTTTGCTTCTTTAAAATTTACTTCTAAATCATTTAATGTTTTACCCTACAAACTGTCAAAGAGTTCCGTAAGTCCCGTAAGATAAATAGAGTTTTTAGTAAGGTTGCGGACTCGTCACAAGTTCCCCAAAAAGTGAGACAGTGTATTAATCATGATGATAATAAACGTTATTTCATCTAACCAAACATAATAAAGATGAGCTCAATAATATCGTGTTTGGTACGAATATATCTTCTCAGTTATGGATTTCGTGAAAAGTTAGAATCTTAAATATTGACTGATGAGGGAATTCATACTGTACGTGTTTCAATGCAGCCAATGTATTTTTACAAGTACAACAGAAATCTTTATGGGATCTCATGGTTCAACTGATATCTAATCAATAAACCCTTAATTGTTTGAAAAAATGGGTCACTATTTTGGAGTACATCCCATTATTAATTTTCTCTTCAATGTTTGATTGTTTCCCTAATTTATTTCCATTCATATTGCTGGTCATGTTGAAAACTATCTCTTTTGAATACTTTTGGCGTATGAACGTGAATGACCAAAGTACATTATTTATATAAATTAGATGAACTATACACATAACTGAACTATGCAGATATGTAGATCGACAGTGCCACGAACACCCAGACATGTGATGAGGTAATTAAAGAGCCGGTGATTGGAAGTAGATAGTAACTTAGTAACTGTTGAGAAACTAATTAGTAATTACCAATATAACATAATATCCTAACATGGGCTGTTCTTGGCTTAGTCTATACATTGAAAACGTCTCAGAAAACAAAATCATTATAAATGCTTGTAAAGTGATGATGTAAGTAAGGAATGTTTATTCTCGTGTATTTAATGAATTGCGAACAGATATAGGAGGAACTAAATATCAGTAAGGTGAAGTTTACTGTTATTTCGTGATCCCGATTATATTTTTTTAATACTTATATATTAATTTAATCCTAGTCAGATCTCACATGCTGCACTAAGCGTAAGGTAAAACGGAGCTAATCCCAGCATTCGCATTGAATGCTGCCGTTTGTAAATTTTATTAATGAATTTTTTTCAAGTTCATCATTCCATAAAATCTCCAACCGTTAGCCAATAGCTTTATTTGCTTAGGAAATGTATGAATTATACATCTTAGTCTAAGTAAATACTTACGATCGTACTTTCTTGATTGGAGCAACGAGGCAAATACTATTACAGCCTTGGAAGTAATTTATAATCGGAATTAAATTATGGCAGTATTTAGTCGATTTAATAATGAAAGCATAATTTTCAGACCAACGTATTTGTATACTTTCTTGAACGGGACAATATGGCAAACGCTACCAAGTCATGGTGCCTGAATACCTTACGCCGCAAGTATAGTAGAACACTATGAATAGACGTTTAATCTTTTGACCAGAAAATACTTTCCACTACGTGCATATTTCCTCGATGAGAACAAAACAATGCAAAACGTTTTTTAATCATTCTATTCTACTGACAAAACTCAATTAATTTAGTTTTACTTAGCTTCATATAGCGTATTAAAAAATATAAGTTTCTTACGTGACGTGTTTGATCGCTTTTCTAATGCAAATAAAGAAGATTTTTATGCGAATTAAACGCTTAGTAGTTCTACTAACTTGTTCAAATTATTGCACGAGGTTTTCTTCATTGGAAAATGTTCCATCTCATTTCACCACATTGTTATGTCATTGTAAATATATTTAAATGGTGCAAACTTTTCGTCTTCTTTACCGTCGCTAGTCCTGCTACTGAGCTACAAGATAGCTTAATACTCTCAAACATGGTTCCCTGTTTCGAAATATGGTTCCAAAGTTTTTTTACTGCTTTACATATACTTAGCTCGGAGCCATATTGGATATATCACCGTTGTCTGGAATATGGATAGAGGTGACATAGTTAAATCAGTCAAGATGGTATAAAGTACATAACAGATCTTTATTAGAAACTACTATCTACATTAACGGAAACATGCAGTAATAGTGATAGTAAAAAAAGATAAATGGAATAGTTTAAAGGACATTGTTGCCCATAGCACTGCCCATTTTAATTCATCCAAACAGTAGACGGACTCTCTTACCCGTTAAGTTACTACAACTTCACAACTGTGGTGATCATCTTGTTTCATTACTAGATGTTTCTTTCCTTGCAATTTTTATTTTTACTCTGGAGTAAGTGGGGAATTTAACGGTTTAATTTTTATATTTTTTTAACAGATTGTTAAAAACTAGCATCAAATTCCTGTGTACTGTGTATTGGTATCAAACCCCCTTTAAGAACGTAATATTTTTTGAAGACTTTCTGGCAAGTTTTGACAGAACTTAAACGCTGCGATTGTTGATTCTCACAGGATACTATAAATCAGGAATAGTAAATCTTGCAGGATACGTTTTAAGTAGTATAATTGTTTTAAATACTGCATGATTCACTAGGATGTTATTGGGTAGTGAATCCCGTATAAGGGTGTCTCATTTGATACAGAAATATTTTATTAAGGAGGTGTCATATATAGTATAACCAATTGAATTTCCTCGAAATAACCTGTATAGGATAATATTCCTACACCTGCTGCTCTGAAATAAACTGAAACCCAGAGCTTCAACATAAACAATCGATATAACACTAATAATAATACTATAATAAATTCGTGGAAAATATAATTTTGGAGTAGGATGATTATTAGTTATTTCTGATATTATGGGGCAGTTTTGACTAGGATAGACTATACCACAGACGACTAGACGTCACATGATTTTTGGGACATTTGCCATTATTGATACAAAAATCAGTGACACAAGTTCGATATAATGATTTTTTGTATCCTTGAACGAGATGAAATGTCCGGAAATCATGTTTCCTTCGTTAGTGGTATGTATTGTAACTAATGACTATTTTATTACATACACCAATATTTCACTTTTACTGTTAAAATAATGACGTTATCAGAAAAATCACTGTAGAATTGTAATACGCACATTGTCGGGGACTAATACAAGACAATACAACGTAAGATAACATTCAATAAGCCCTTATTAGCCCTGTGATAGACTGAAGATTGGTTCTTTCCAAACAAATAGATGGCAAAATAGTTATAGGTAATTAGGGAGGAGTTGATTAAAAGGTAGATAATGCACCGTTTTCAACTGATTGCCAGAATGACACAATGCCATTGTGTCATTTTTACAGGACAAACAAGTCATAATGTAAGGTACAGGATAGCGTGTTTATTATTTGGGAACTTATAATCAACATTAGATGATACAAATCACTTGATGTTGTAGGAGAGTATGTCAATTGACAATAAACAACTAAACATCACATTAAATAATCCAGTAATAAGGTATTTATGGAGGCGATGATGTGAGCTTGCTTGTAAGGCGCTACTTTCGGAAACCTAATTATCCAGTCATTTTCAAGTTTTACAGTAGTTAGTAGATCGAGTACACAGCACACAGTTTTAAGAGAAATTTTACAGGTGTGATGATATGTCTATATGTCGCAATCAGAGATGTGGTGATGTAAGACAGCAGATAGCGTTGTTTATCGAAGAACTAATTACTGGCATGAGACAATAGCTCGTCAACTGCAGTTCAGGATTATTCAGTAGAGTGTTACCACGTACAACTATACAGGGTGTCAATTAAGTCTGGAACCTCTTTTTTAATTTTTAAACCACAATATAAAAAAATACCAAAGTTCACACGTGCTTACTGGTGATAGTAACGCACATATCTGCCCAATTACCGACCAGATAATCCCTTTGGGGGACGGTCCACAAGGAGTCAGACAAAATTCTTAAATAGCAGCATGGGATGATGGGAGGGGAACATTTTGAACACTTACTTGATCACAGGTACTTAAAAATTGGTGTTTACTTGTTAATACTTAGTACTTTACATTGTTCAATTGTTTTAAAATTTAAATAGCTATAACTACTGAATGAATCCACCTTTTGAAGTCCGGTTTGCGGCATTGTACTCTGCTAAGTAAGACCTTTAATTTGATACCAAACTTGACCTATGCTGATATTTAAGAATTTTGTCTGACTCCTTGTGGACCGTCCCCCAAAGGGATTATCCGGTCGGTAATTGGGCAGACGTGTGCGTTACTATCACCAGTAAGCACGTGTGAACTTTGGTATTTCTTTCTATTATGGTTCAAAAATTAAAAAAGAGGTTCCAGACTTAATTGACACCCTGTATATCACTTGTACAGGCGTAGTGTTGACGTAATGAAATATGTGTGTTGAAAGGTAGAGGTAATGTCTTGATTACGATGAACTAATTACTGGCATGAGACAATATCCTGTTATCTGCAGTTCTGACGTATTTAGTAGATTGACGCCACATAAAATGGTGTAGTATGTGTTGTGTTTAAGTATAGTAATTACATAATCCAAGATGTGGTGATACAAATTAGGGGAGTCTTAACTATGATGAACTAATTGCCAGCAAGAGACAATATCCTGTTACATATCTGTAGTTCTAAAGTAGATTGACGCTAAATACAACTGATCTCGCTTGTACAGGTGTAGTTATGAGACAAACAGAGATGTGTGATGCCAGATAGGGGCTACTGGTTTTGCTTATAATGAACTAATTACCTTCATGAGATAATATTGTGACGTCTGTCAATTCTAGATGTCTAACCTCGTTTCTGAATGTTTTTTATAGATTCTACCTATTATTACTGGGTCGAATGAGGTTCCAAGTTACTGTTTTGAAAGAGTCGACTTCCTAGAGCTGTATCGTAGCCTAGCAAAAATTAACTGGAATAATTTACGATTTATGAGAACGATTTGGGTCAGTGAAAGATTTGGGAATCATTGTTGGTTGCAGTTTGTCTTTTAATGACCATATTACTAACTGTATTTCTTCCGCCAGTCGGATGTTAGGGTTTATAATCAGGCAAAGAGTAAATTTTCGAAACAGTGTAACATTTATTACACTATATAAGGCACTGGTCAGGTCACGACTAGTACTGCGTGTATAGTTTGGAACCCTACATATGCCGTCCACAAAGATGCCATAGAAAAAGTACAAAAGAGATTTTTAAGATATATTTACTTTAAACGTTTTAATATTTATACTTATTTATTTAATTACGAAGAGTTATTAAGTCTGTTTGAATTTGAGAGTCTAGGTCTAAGGAGAGCAGTGATGGAGCAAGCGTTTCTGCATGGCTTAATGCAAGGGCGGGTGGGCGACGTGGTCAGTATGGAAGCTCTTAGGATTAGGGTTCCGCGCTTCAACAATAGGAGTAAAATTATGTTTGATCTGCCACATATACGGACAGTATCGCACGCGTACTCGCCTCTGCTACGGATGATGAGATCTCACAATTTAATACTTTCGGAAGGAAATAATCTTGATATATTTGCAGAATCAAAATATGTTTTTAATAAGAATTGCCTAATGATATTAAAATATAAACCTTATTTATATTGACTTTTAAATTATTAATACAATGTATGCCTAATATTTTCTCAAATTTATTTAACTGTAATTTATCTTACAATAACCGTTCCATCTATTTTTATTTTTGTTGTATGTTGTTACTTAAATTATTTGCATTATTTCATGTGTTATAGAATTACTTAGTTGTTGCATCTTTTTAAATATATATTTTTGTTATATTCTTAAAATGATTATTGTACTGTTTCTGTTATTAATTATATATATATATATATTTGTTAGGTCAAGTCTTTATATTATATATTATGTTTGTCGTTGCATGCATGTGTTTATAAAATTACTTAGTCGTTTCATTTTAGTACAAATTTTTGTTATGTTTCTCTAATGATTATTGTGCTGTTGCTGTCATTTATACTTATTTGTTATATACTACTTGATATCCAGTAATTATTTTAAGTACTGAAAATAGACCTTGCAAACCCACGAATGAACTATACTGTGTACAATTGTTAACTGCTTTAATGTAATTGGGTCTTAACCTGTATTAAAGCATGCAAACTTATAAATAAAATAAAATAAAATTAGCCTACTTGTTCCGTATTCTAGATTATTCAGTATGAGGTCAACTCGTTCTCTTTTTGCTTCGGCCTTCTATAAGGTGAACAGGTGCTCTGTAATATACTGTAGACAGAAAATTTCGATTACTTCAAAGCTAACTGCCCGGTCACGTATCTTCCCGACACGGTTCAGTGGTTTTTTAGTATTTATACCTTGCCTTCCTTAAAGATCCACTTTTTAATTTATTGTTTATGGCCCAGCATATTTTAAACTCAGTGAAACAAAACTTGGTAGCAGATCTCTGTAATAGAAGATAAAGTCAAGGACGGTGGGAGTGCGTAGAAGTTCTAGACAACAAAGAGAGCTTGAATTTTAATTTTTGATGAGTGACATATTTTTTCAGACTAAAAAGTATTATTGCTGTAACTTTTCACAATCGAACTTTATTTAAAAATGAGGTAGCATATTTGCCAATTTGCAGGTCTGAACCAAGCTATTCTTGCAACTTATTGTTGTCTAAGCGTAGTTTTGTAAAGTTTGGTTCGTGTAAAACTTTTTGGAGTTGTACGTTTTTAAACTCTCTTAGTAATTTATTTTGTACCAAACTTAACATTCTAACATCAAATTCTCACCTTCAATTATTTATTGTATTTCCTTATCACAAATAAAACCGGTAAATCTCATTATTTCATTTTTCTTTATGTTTAGTTGTTTTCAAAATTAAGTTGAAGTCTACCACTTTGTTCTGCCCATTCGCTATAATAAATGTAGAGTTAAATATATTTTTATTCCACTCAATATAATTCACAGCCTACAATGATCCAGGGGGTAGTATTTTCAATGAGGATACATTTGAGTAACCTATTATTTATTTTTCTATTTCTGGTTAATTAATGCCTAAACAGATTTGGAAAATTATTTACTATGGTTATGATATAATGAAAACAAGTTTAGTATTAGTATATTTTACTACTCAAAAAAATCTGTACCTGTTCACAATAAATAAAGTTTAACTTCTCCACACCTGTCCATGTTTTCCAAATATAATTTACTTACTTCTTGTTGCTTTTTTTCTGCTTACTTTTAACATTTTTAGTTGCTACAACTTATTTTAATTTAATTTCAGTCTGCACACAAGGTTGGTGGTACTGTACTGTAAAATTAATGTTTTCCAACTTTGAACTGGGTTACAAAAAACTTTTATCTATGCCTTTTATGAAGGATCCCTTCCTCAAACCAAAAAGACCAGAAATGGCCTTCAAATTTTCTATGCTTTTAATAAATACACAGAGATTTTGCCTGCTAAAAATGCTACTGCAAGCACTACCGTGAACCTTTTGCACAAGGGACTGTTCTCTTATTTTGGTTACTTTGATCACCTCGTAAACATTCTTAGGAGAGGTGAAGCCCACAAACTAAACACTCGCCAAGCGGGTGACGTTGGAATGCCAAAGTATCGGCTTTCCCGCACAATGAAGAAATTTTCAATTGTTAATACGAAAATGGTTAATAATTTACTCGCGGAAATGTGTAGATAGAGTGGCCTTCGATAGGTTCAAACGAACAGTTAAGGAGAAACGTACCTAGGCAACTTTACTCTTTGAACGAGTTACAGGATGGTTTACTATGGCCACCTCGTGTCTTATAGTTTTCACACACAACAGTACATAGAAATATGTATGACGTAAACCTTAAATAATTTCAAAAGGGTCAATATTACCATATAGTTGACTAGATTGTGAAGTCATATCTTGGACTCTACTGCAAACAGCCGGAACTGGCTACCAATCATTTCCGGTTCCGGTACACCATCTGTCAACCTGACATCAATAATCAGCCAGTATCCGCTCGATATCTCATTCAGTATGTTACCACGACAACAGTAAATACTTTCAAAAGAACTTTTCAATTTTATTATTTTCAAACAGATTTTTGAAGCAACTTGTCCAATACTGAATAGTTTGTTTTAACAAAATACTTCACTTTGAGAGTAATGAAATGTAACTAAATAAGAGTTTGCCTATTAGCTAACTCGAAGTTCGAAGTGCACAACAGAAGTACACATTAATTTGTCATTATAAGTTCATCCCAAGTTCCCATCATTTGGTTGTAACATCCATCTAATTTGATTTCTTTATTACAGCAGTTCACTACCTATCAAACTAATCATATAAAGTTTAACAAAGAGATGAGAAATTACTCCGTAAAGTAGAAGCCGTCGTAAAGTTTGAATTATTCACACAATTATTATCAAATCTGTTGTCATTTGCTTAATCATTACGTAAACACACAGTGGGATATTTTTTCTACAACACTAGTCATATTTTGTTATACCATACTAGTAATATTCTAAACTTTAGAGTAATTTACAAATTTATGTATACTTTAAAATGTTATGTACTTATAGTATAATCGTTATATTTCCTTGTTCGCTTACTATAGGATAACCAATTCGTTCAGATTAATATTGTGTCTATTTTGTGCCTTATGATTATACTGATTTAACAAATTTGACTCACAAAAATGGCTGACTGTTGTTCAAGTCTGTGTATAACAACAATAAATATATTTCTTTCTGTATTAAGCTTCGATTGAAATAATCCGGAAATTTAAAATAAATATAGAACTTGACTGTTGACGAATGATACCGCGCACAGGCTACAATATTATTTAAGCACATTGAAAAATAAAAAAAAATTGAAAATGTTCATACCTGTGGCGCAACCTGGTGGCAGTGGTTGAAGCTATACCCGATTGCGCACCGAACAAATTAGTGTTCTGTCAGCCTCGTGTATGATGAACATAATCCTTGCATTACATCACAAGTCTGGAAAGCACCGTTATTTCTATTTATATATGTAGATATCATTCTGAATAGCTCGAATTATAAACGTAATATTCTTTGAAGGTGATATTAGCCAGACGACGGCAAGTAATTCTCAAAGAGAAACCTCCACCTATTCAAATGTTTGCAATCTCTGTTTTGCAAATAGCCAGTTAAGAAAACATTTTAAATCCGTATGTAAGAATTTAATTTCTAATTCGTACCCAATAAGTTCAATTGTATAATAAATACAAATTTTAATAAATTTAATTGTAAGGAACGTTTAAGGGGACAGGGACGTCCATATCTCGCCCATGTTAATTTGGTAATATTTAGGTACATTTAAAAAGCAAACTAAAAGTGCTATGACTTTGAAACTTTTTGTAGTATAAATACACATTGTTCTAAGTAATTTGATGAAGTATTATTTTAATTTTTCAAAAAATAAAATAAATAATAATTTTTTTTTTAATGTTAATGTTTTTTTACATATTTTTGGTTTAATTAAATTTAATAAAAAAAAATACCAAACAAGATATTGGAGTTTTACTTCATCATTTTGTTGCCTGAAGTATTCTTAACAAGCTGTAAAAAATTCGGATGAATCCATTTATATTTGGCTGAGAAAAGTGTACCTAACCCCTATAAAAATAGGTTTTCGGAAAAAGAACAAAACGTCACGACTATACCTTATAATATGTTAAATGACAATGTAGACTTACATTAAAATGCTCCAGGGGCATAGGATGGGTTATCTGCCTCTTCATCATCTTCTAGCTTCCTTTTATTATTTCTTCTATTTTATTAATTATTTATTTTATTTATTATTTATTTATTTGATTTATTATTTATTTATTTGATTTATTATTTATTTATTTGATTTATTATTTATTTATTTTTATTAATTATTATTATTTTTATTCTTTCCTTTTATTAAACTTTTTTATCCTAGGCATTGTACTTTAGTATTATCTATACAGAAAATAAACAACAACACAAAACAAACTTCACAGTCACTAACCAAACTTAGTGTCAGAACGAAAGGAATAGCCAAAATAATAAACAATCTATAATGAAACACAGCTGACTTCTGCTAGGAAACAAAACCATAGAAACCTAAAGTAACTAGATCATAGATATTCAAAAAGTAATAGGTTATAAAACATCACATATGTATACCCGATACAAAACTTGTTTTACTGGATCGTTGACTACATTAGTTGATAATAATTCGACGAAAAATTAGTGTAACGTTTCATTTATTTTTTTTTTTTAATTATATATATAAAGTAAATATGCTTGTGTGTGGTATCAAAATGTCCAGAATTAAACGGAGTATTTTACTAAATAAAAATGTGAACAAGTGAAAAAAATAATATTTTTGACGTCCCAGTCCCCATAGTCCTACATTATGTAGTTCATCATTTTCACTTTGTAAATACAACGCCAGGTTATTTATTTTATTTTCAAAGATACAATTCTATATTATTATGAATAGACATTGCCAGTGGGTTGTTGCATTATGATGCCCTGACACTATCTCAAGTATATATATATATATAGCATTATTCATACTATTATTTTGTATATGTATTATTTAATTTTCATTATTTAATTAAATTAAAGCAATTATCATTCCAGACACTTATAATTTGTGCTTTTGAAATAAGATATTGACAAAACTTACAAACATGGTTTATGGTGTAGCACTCTTCTTGTAACATAAGAAACACACAGTTCTTTATCCAAGAACTTTTAAAAGTAATTGTTTATGCAATTTAGCTAATTTTATAGTTTTTAAACTAAATACACTATAAACCGTCAATACAGTGTTCTATGATTTGACTTAAGGTTGATGTTTGTTTAAAAATATATGTTAAACAAATTTATATTATTAATAAGCTATATCAGGTGTAATTGCTATAACCTACTGCAAAAATCTTCTGAAAATAAGAAAAAATATGGAAATCAACTTTCAAAATAACAATGACATATCGAAATGTAGTGACTTGTTTGATTCTTGCTTCCAAGTTGACTACGTTACGAAGATTACTAAGTTTCTTCGTCAATTAAGAAATTTACTTTTTTCGTAATTAAATTCCTATCGGTTCTTATCTGAATGCCGGTCAGTGCGGTCGATTCTTATCTCTGCTAGTTAACCTGTTCTGCCGTGTCGCCGCTTGTACATGTGTATCCACCTGATATTATTAGTTTAGCTATTTCAAATTTGCTATTTATAATTAGTTGTTTAAAAAAATTGTATATCTTAATTTAATTTAATTTCCTATAATTTTGTAATTTTAACATGGCGGTCTGTACTAAGTGTGCTGTTCAAGTTGACAGCGCTTATATGCTTGTGTGTGCAGAGTGCAAGGAGTTTTCATCCCAGATGCACACGTTTTGAGTATATAGATAATTTCAAAAACTTTCGACACGAAAACTCGCAGGATGGAAGTGGAATGCATGTGCAACAGAGACTGATTCGGTGGTTAGCCAAGACGGCCGGATGGAGTCGGAGCTTTCTCTTGCTTCACTGATGGAAGCGTTCCAGAGTATGGGAAAGGAACTAGGGGCGAAGATAACCGGTGTCAAGACTAGTGTGGATAGTGTGCAAGAACAGTTGGTAGGCGTAAATAATACCATTGGAGTCATTCAAGCCACCCTGAACAACATGGTTACCGAAAATGAGCGCAGGAAGTCTGAATTAGCTGTACAGAAAAAAGAAAACCATGAAACGCGGGAAGCGATGGCAGACCTACATCAGCGAGTGCGTGACATTGAACAATATTCGCGAAGATAATGTGGAGACAGTAGGGGTGCTCTTAACAACGTGGTGAGGACATCTATAGTGTTTTGGAAAGACCATAAGGCGAAAATTATTATTTATTCCGGTATAAATATAAAGAATTTGTTTTGCTATCCGTTAATTATTTTGTTTCTATATAGGTTTAGATACCATAAAAATCCCCTTTAACTAAACGTACAACAATAATTGTTTTAATGTTATTTGCTCTTAATAACGTAATTGAACTGGTATGTATTTTATATTTCAAGTTAAACAAATATTTTATATTTGATTGCGTGCAATATATTTTACCTGTTTTTTATGTATAAATTACTTAAAATGCTTTTATATACAGTCGATATTATTGTATCATTTGAATATCATTGTAACATTAGTTTTAACTCTCAATATTAAATACTTCACATTAATAAACTTCTTATTATAAGTATTTTGATCTATTGTAATTATGGCTAAATTTCAGTAGAATGGATATTTTCATGTTGATTCCTCTTACTACAAATTTAATGATTATGTTATTTTTAAACGTTATTTTATTAAAGCTATATTTTACTACATTCCTGTTGCAAATAAATGCTCTCTTTTAATGCGCATACGGTCATAAATTATCATACAATGAATAATGGTTAATATTTTGTACATTTGAGGTAATTATTAGTTTGATTTGTCATTTATTTTGTTTTTAATACTCTTAAAAATTAAATATCAACATTCTATTTTTATTATATAAAGGAAAAGTGGTTTTTGTTTTTATTCCTTTGTAGTAAATATTATATTTTGTTTTATTACTTACAGAAACTGACAGAATTTTGTTTTTAATATGCAATATATCTCAATTTCTTTACTTATAAACTATTTAATAATGCTGTAGTCTTTACTGTTTGTTTTAAGCACATTTCACTTTATTTTACTCTAAAATGGTGGCATTTTGTATACCATACCTATGTATCAGTAATATGTAAATGCGCGCGCTTGAACATAACAACTAACAATAATATATCCAAGCATGACACGGCATACGGTGAAGCGGCTGATGGACAGCGACGCGCAACTGCTTGACAGATTAGACCACTACAGAAAAGTATACTGCGAACAGTTCGACTCACACATACAGGTTACACAACACTTTAAAAATACAAACAAGGAATGGCTTAACATAATTGATTTCAACATTAGAAGTTACCACCAAAATATTGACAGTTTAATCATTTTAATTTACATCTTGAACGTTAAAATTGATATTATTGTGCTTGGAGACCTGGGTTGACAGAGATGGGACCTTGATAGCATTGGACGGTTATGACGTACACAGCACAGATAACAACTGGAATAGAAGTGACGGGTTAATTGTTTATATAAGGAGTGAATTGAGTGGAGTGACACAACAGATTACTTTGGGAGAGGCGACTGGATGCAGGTGGACTTTGATTGTGACTGTAGACAAATGAAATGAAATGAAATGAAATGAAAAATGCCTTTATTTACAGAGGCGAAGTTAGGACTTAAAAGTCCTCTCTACCACTTAACCTCCGGACAACGGAGGGTACTGGGGGTGTACCGCAGTCCGACCATGATCTGTGACATGTTTTTGGCGGAACTACATAACTACAACTTGCTTACTTCTAACGATATGACTCATATATTTGTAGGAGATACTAATATTGATATTTTAAACAATATTGATGACAGAAAAGACATATACTTAAACATATTATACGAAGCTGGTCTTACAGAATGTATTAAGAAACCGACTAGAGTGACCGACAAATCTAGTACTTGCATTGACCATATACGAGTATTTATCAAACACACTGACTATAGCGTCGTGACTGCGGGTGTACTGACCACTGACCTGACCGTGCCGGCACCCACACCGATAATGAGAGTGGTACATACCTCGACCAACAAGAACTACAAAGGCTACTGGAGACTCAGTGGTGGGACCATGCTCTTGTACAGCAATATGTTAGTAATTACTGTGATGCATTTTTTGATGTTTTTGAGGATTTAAAACAGCTTTCTCAAAAATCTAAAAGACAGAGTAACCGCAATCACAGACTCAAAACATGGATTACAGCAGACCTAATTAGTGCGATTCGAAAGCGAGATAAATTAAGTAAGACATTAAAAAAGCAACCCTTTAAGAACAAGTACATTAAAAATGTTTTATAACTATTTCAGAAACAATCTTTCAAAGTAAATTTAATTATCGAAAAACAATTATTACAAAGAACAAGTTTTAAAATCATTAAACAACCCAAAAATATTCTGGAAGATAATTAGCGGGATAAGTGGTGCATCACGAGCAAAAGCTGCTTTTCCTGTCCTAAATTTCTCTACGGTGGCTGTGACACCGGGGTTGGGAGGACCGTCGCCGTGGCTAACTCTTTCAATGATTTCTTTTCACAAGTAGGGCAGAGTTTGGCGAGTAAGTTGCTGCGGCCTGTCGGCCCGCACCTTGTGGATGACGCAGTGTATCGAACTGACCATGTGTTTCAGTTGGAGCCGCTCATCGACAGCCAGGTGGCCTTATAATACATTAAAAACAATATTATACATTTTCTTCCTCCTATCGTACATTTAAATAATCTTAGTCTAACTTCCAACCTATTTCCCCGAAAGATTTAAACTGGTTAAGTTATTCAGTTACACAAGGGAAACAGCAAATCGGACATGAACAACTATAGGTCCATCTCCTTGCTTAGTGTAATGGGTAAAGTCCTCGAGAAATGTGGAAAAAAAACAATTTCAAAATTATTTAGAATCTAATAACTTAATATCGGGATTACAATTTGATTTCAGACAGGAAACAACTACTTCAGACGCCGTTTTCAAAATTAATAAACAAATAATGCATTTACTAAATTAAAATTTTAGTTTTCGTGGACTTAGCTAAAGCCTTCGATTCAATTGACAGAAATATGTTGATTAATAAATTGCAATATGTTGGTGTAGGAGGAATTGCATTACAATGGTACGAAGGTTATTTAACTGTTCCGAAGCAATTTGTAACAATAAAGCATCGAAATAGTACTCCATTGGAAGTAAACTACGGCGTCGTTCAAGGGAGTATACTCGGTCCGTTACGCTTTCTCGTTTATATAAACAACATAGTAAAGCTAAATATTACTGGAATGTTACAACTGTTCGCAGATGACACAGTAATTGTTTTCAAAGGAAGAACCTGGGACGAAGTTTATCAAGTTGCTTCGAACGAGCTAATGCTAATACAAAATTGGTTTCATACTAGCATTCTAACGATAGACGTCAGTAAAACAATGTTTACCAATCGCATTGAGGAATGTGAGTGAGCCTCCCTCGGAGCTACAATTAGTACTGAAATCGTGCGGCGATTTAGCACCGCCGGTCACTGCCAGCCTATCGAGAGGGTGGACCAGTACAAGTACCTAGGTATAATTATTGATAAAAAACTTATATGGGAACCGCACAGTAATTATTTAAAACCTACACTTAGAAAAATTTTAAATTATAATGCATTAAAAACTGTTTATTTTGCATATGTTCAATCTATTTTACAGTAAGGAATCATACCGTGGGGAGGAGCGTTCAAAACATCATTGATCCGTTAAATTTTATTCAGAAACCGATACTCAAGGCAGCTCTAAATAAACCTAAACGTGTTTCATTAAATCAGTTGTTCATAGAATCAGATATTCTCACGATCCGTCAGTTACAAGTCAACAAGTCAAGCTGTATCGTGCTTGTTTTAACCCCAACCAATCAAAAAAGTTATAATAATTTTACAATACCTTCTTTGTTGAAATAATTTTTTTCTTATTGATTCTTTCTAGGGTGTATCATTCAATAGAATATATTATCCAAAGACCTCTATATCATGTGTGGATAGCAGTGTGTAATTTGTGCAAGTACTTTTATTTTGTTCATAATTCTATTGGATAACTAGAATCTTTACAGTGTTCGCTACGACTGACGTTTCCATGTACTGACGTTTTGAGTGCCTAATGTAGTCACGGATTCATGTAAATATTGAACCAGTTATTTCTCAGGTGTATTCTGTGCCACAAATAAATGGAATTTCTCAGATTCTATACAATTATTCCAGGACAGTAAGTGAACATAAAGTAATTATTATTGAAGAAAATAGCTTCTAAAGTGAATAAAACATCAAATTAACAAAATGCTGGCAGTCACTGATAAAAAAAGCCGCATTCATCCTGGTTTAGCCATATTGATTGATTATACTTCAGCCAAATTCGATACAATTTCGCTCACTTAACTCATCTTTAAAAGCGGAAGTGTTTAACTGATAGGCTAGTTAGAATTTAACATTTCATGAGCGACAATTGGTCTCCACAGTGAGGTCGCAATATGTCTAAAATGCAATTGTGCTAACGATGCATCAAGACATTGTGGACACACAAACTTAGATCTTGCAATACTGCATTTGGCGACTGCAGAATTCTCGAGAATGCAAATGTATACACTGTATAGCTATCACTGGTTCCTAAGAATAACCCTCGCAAAGGTAGAAAATGAATGCATGACATGATAATTAGTTGTTTGCTTAGTATATTTGTAACAATAATACAAATATTCTATATTTTGTGAAACTTTATTTTATTCGTCATACTGTAATTAGTTTATACAGAGAGAATAACTAACGGTGAGCCTATGGAAGTCTTTTTTTGTTATTTGTCTTCAGTTACCATACACTAAATACTATGACAAATCAAATGGTTAATATATATTAGATGGAGTGGAAGGACTTGTAACACTCAATTAAATTGCTAACAGTAGCAAACTTGCATTTGCAAGTTCTGCAGTTGCAATCTTCTGAAGTTGACCGGGTGAACTACTACATTAACTATCTCCTTTATTGGTCTTGTTTAAATCCTAGTTGGCCTTAGTTCCGTTACCTGCCATATACTGTATAGTTACATAAATAGACTATATGCGTCTAGCCAATTTATATCTATAGCGAAAAGTGGATAAATTTCTTACACAAATCTATTGTTTAATCGAGTTATCCTCAAGTTATAGGATTAACCAATACTCAGCTATCAAACACTTCGTATAACTGATAAAATTTATAATTAGCCGTAACTTGCAGGATTTAGAGAAGATGTATAACATAAACTTGCTAGATGTTTCATATTTGTTAACAATGGATAGACATCTATAAAAGCAAAGTTGTATATAAAATTATTTATAATACATCGGGAAGAAGTTCAACACTATGTAAATTATAAGGATTATAACTATGTAATTATATGTTAATAGTTTGAAACTACCTAAAATAACCTTAAAAGTTTTGCAAGTCTTAGTGAGTTAAATTTTTTACCTACTTTTTGGCTAGCACTTTGTAAGAAATAAAATACGTGTATCATTATTATTTTGTGTGTGCCGAAATGTATTTGTCTAAGATATAGAAGCCCATAGTTCGATTACTTTAATGTTTTAGAAGTGCTATGCTCTATGTGTTTACGTAAAAATATTATTGGACATTAAATGAGGATTTCATATTGCAATAGCTTTCAGTAAGTTTTAATTTTATTTCAGTAAACTAATATTCAATTTTAAAATTTATTTATGTTCACTAAAATGGGGACTTAACTGCCACTAATTTAAAATTTATGTTGAATAAACATTTTTTGTTTATGCAAGATACTCGATTTCCCGAATTAAATTGTTATTACATTATTCATAAGTAAACATTTAGGCTTAAATGCTATATTATTGCAAATAAAGGTGACCAATTAACAATATTTAACGAATATTTATATGGCTACAGATTTTCCGTGTGGAACCGACTCATTGTAAAATGTTAAAAATAAAGCACTGATTTTATTTATTTATTATTATACAACTCACAAAGATTCATTGTCTGCTGATCTGGTAGGAAATACGCTGCCAACTGCATAAGGCATTGTGTAGCTAGCTTATCATCAATATCTATTTCCTTTCAGGATATCTGATCTAAAATTGTTTCCTAAAAGTATCCAGACCAACGTATATATACATTTTTTTAAGTATGTTTGCGGATTTTTGGAAATGACCTCTTATTAGGCTCTCAACAATTTCTTCAAAAGAAATGAATTCATAAAACATATCATATGATACTTAAGAATGTGTAAATTCTCAAATCAAGGTTGACTAATAATACAGCACTCCGAGTTACGATATCGTGTATGTGGAGTCGTCAAAACGAATTACAGATACTCTGAGAGGTTTTGTTGAGGTCAGATACAATAATCACTATTTATGAAATGATATAGAGTGCGAGACTATCAGTAAAAACAGAAATCTTGACTGCGCATCTACCTTGTTGTAACATAACATGGTTTTGCAAGTTTACAGTGGTAATTCTCAATTTTAACTATTTGTATTGAGAGAGAAACACACGATCCTAATGCCAAATAACACTCTACATTGTAGTTACGTGTATATTGTTATTGTTACTGTCGGTTCATTACTAAGGGTCTATTAACATCTATGCTATTAAATCGCTATCTCGGTATAATTAATTCTCAATTTTACTAGAACAAATTTGGAAGAATAAACTGAGGTTACAAATTCTACGTCTGTGTGTGTACAATAACGCGATATCTTGTGTGAGCAGTACAGGGTAGCGGCTGAGGGATACAAATGATCCTTCTGTCCAATACATTGTATATTAGTTAGGGGTGTGTTGGTATTGTTACTGTTATATCATCACATACCTGAGTTGTCACAAGTTATTTTTGCAATACATCATTAATTGTGGAATTGAAGTTCTCATGGAACAGTGTTGACGTAAATATGTTAACATTTAATTTAGTAATATAACTATAGTACTTTAATATATATTCTAATAATAATAGGTGCATGTATTACTTTAGATTTTAAAAATCAAACAGTATTTAAATTTAAGCTTCTAATATATGTTTTTTCTAATACTAAAGTCCTCCAACCTTGTTCAGGATATTACTTTATGTAAGAACAATATTTTATACGCTGTCTATTATAGATTTTTATATAAGAAAATTTGCCTCTAATTATTTTCAATACAGTGATAAAATAAGAAACGGTGTGTAGTTTGATATTGATGAGGAGCTGTGCACTTCAACACAAACAATAAAGAAATCTTTCAATTGCTGCCTTTATAAAGGTTGATAAATAAGTTATAATGTGTTTCGAACTGCTTTACTTTTCATAAATCATTCCAGTTTTCTCATTTGAACTTTAATGGATGTCATTTTTGTTATACAATGTATGATTCATTTTCATTCATTCGTTGCTTTTTAGGATGAATCCAATAATGTTAAGAACATTTCAAAATTCATTCTCTATTTTATTTTTTATCCAAATGGAAAATATTAACAGCAAAATACATATATTCAAATGAGATGAATATTAATCAGATTTTTATTTTTAGTCACTAACCCAGATTCTGTGTAATTCAAAGTGCTTTAACATTAACTTACTATTACATTAGAAGTATATTTGTAGTTTAGACAAAGTAAATTTACGTTTACACTATTATAAATTTCTGCAAGTATGTAAAAAAGTATAAAAATGTAAATAATTCATTTGCATATACCATGTAATTTTTAGGAGTGGTACACCAAAAATATGTTATCTGGTCTGCGCGTGTGGACGTGTGAGGGCATGTTCCATACTATCTCGAGACAGCGGAGACATTGAAGGATCAAAGTTGGTCTATTGAATAATGAGACACAGCCACAAGATAAAATTTTTAACTCATGTTCGTAGACCGAAATTAATTTAGAATAGCTGGAACTAAACACTTTTTATTGAAGTAAAATTCTTAGTCTTGTTTCTTGATACGATCAGCAAGCAAACTTAAGTATGGCATCCGAAATACTCTATTTAGCCAAAAGTGCTACTACACATGCACAAAATGAAAATATTTTTTGGAAATCACTAAGAGTGGATAGCTTAACTTGCAAAGCCTAAGTTTTGCGGGGAAATAATTTACTCCTAGTTGCAGTTAAGCTATCCACTCTTAGTGATTTCCACAAAATATTTTCATTTTGTGCATGTGTAGTAGCACTTTTGGCTAAATAGAGTATTTCGGATGCCATACTTAAGTTTGCTTGCTGATCGTATCAAGAAACAAGACTAAGAATGTAATAATTCATGTTTATATAGAGCGTTAATGTGATTATTTTAATTCTTCCACTTCTTCACTAATCGGAAGTATATATATCTCATGGATAGAAAAAACCCTCTGTATCAAAAAAGCTACATAAATATCAGATTAGATTTTTGAACTTGAAGTAAACTTCTTTAAGTGTCAAAGATGACACCAAACGTCCTGATGCCTTTCTGGCAAACAATATCAAACAGTATTCTTTTTGGAAATCCAATCATCGAGGGTACCACGAGGAAATAGGTCCACTGCTATTTATTCTTTATGTAATTTACTTATAAAATGAAAAAACAGGCATCCCGTTTTCTTTTTGCTGGTGATCTTGCATTCCATGTTTAAAAAGTAATCATGCCGATCTGCAAATGGTCCTTAAAGACAAAGGAAGGTAAAAATTATGGATTCACTCCAATGGGCTCATGCTAAACAGTTCGAAAAATCAGATTTTACAGTTTTTACTTACTATTTAGTGAACGCTCTAAAATCAGCCGATCAGAACATCAAATTGAGCGTATAAAAATAGTTCAGCATGACTTTTTTCACGTAATTTTTAAAATCCATTAAAACCTTAATTAACTATCTCCTATCTATGTATCTTACTTACGTATTTTTGTGTTCAAATTGCAAAATATTTGAGAATAATGTGTAATTTAAGTTATTATGAATCATATTATTAAATTATTTAGAGAACACCAACATTTCCATATAGTTACATTTATTTGACCTTTTTTAATACAAGTGCTGCTTTACTAAATAACTACTTATCACAAAACTATTATTCTGTTAGGCGTGATACTTTAAGTACTCTATACACCACTTAAAGTTACACAGACAAGGACCACATTCGTTCTTTTATCCTTTTTGAAATCTCTTAGTTGTTTTCCTTGTTTTCTGAAATATAAATTCATTTAAACGCTAAATATTCGCCTAAGGAGCTGACTTCTGAGTCTGATATTTTTTCCAGCCAAAAGTTTTAAAATTCCAAACAAACTTGTTAAAATATGGTATATATTTCAATACGGGTTTATTTGTAATAAATTAACCAATTTTAGTCTTAGTTTATCTCGGCAATTCATATGATCCCAACATGTTATTAAGTCGAAACATTTATAAATTCTGATTTTTAAACATTTATTATTTAGACTTAAAATTTGTATTTAATATAAATTTATCTTAATCAAGATTATTTTAATGGTTTTGAAAAGATGGGCGTTACAAATCTTCCAAATGAAATACTTTTAAAAGATTTATAAATATTTATAAATGAAATACTGCATAAAACGAGAGATCCTGAAACTAATATAAGCTCAAAACCATATTTAACCAAAATCAAATGCAAATAACAGAAAATGCTACTAGAAATGAAACCATGTATTGGTTGGTAGTATTACTCTTTCTACTGATTTCACTTGTTTTCTATATGATGTTAATGAAGCAAATTTGAACAAGATAATAAAGATATACGATTTATTCCAAAGGATACCCCAAACAACTCATACGTAGTATTTTTATATTACAACAGTTTTGACACAACATTAGTTAGAATGTTGCAGAAGTTTAATTATAGATAAATCTGTGCATGCATGATGTTCGAACTTATATTAAAGTTTAAAAGAATATTTTTTGTTAAAACACTCGTTTTAAGGCATTTGAGTTGCAAAATAAATAGTTCTCAAATTAGCAAAAGGCATATTAAAGACAAATAAAAAACCTGTTTGATATCTGTAATCGGTGTTCATAAAATAAATTTAAAACAAACATAGAAAACTAAAAGTTTATAAGAACGTTTTGTTTATTCTTACGTCACAACATTCATAAATCAAAAATTTGACATCACGAAATTACAAATATTAATAAACGTAAAATGTATGTAGGTGGATGGAGATGAGATATGATATTAAATGACACACACAATATATTAATATTAATATTTCACGGTTTTCTGAAATCGAAGAACGTCAATTTAGTGGGACCGGATATCGCTGGATTCAATTACTGTAATCCGTGCTGAGACCGGAATATAAGCTGAATATCAATGACCACAGTGTTTACTATGATGAGTCGTTTCCTCTCCGTTCATTCTGTGTAATCATTTTAATCATTCTCCACCAGGACTTGATATATATATATATATATATATATATATATATATATATATATATTAAATAAGTATATATATTTGTTAGTATAACGCTAATGTAATTTTAATCGTTATTTAAAAGTTCTATGAAAATGTTAGGTTAAAATAAAAATTGCTAATCTTTTCACAGAATGGGTTGACGAACGGCAAATGTGGCCAGCTAAGAATCTCGTATGTTACTGCTCACCTAATTTGTTTCAAACCATTTGTCAGAACGAGACTTACATGTACTACGATTGTTATACAATTAATACAATTTTTTAACTCTACTACTACTTTTTTAATCTCGAGGTTTACTTACTGTGTATGCTACATTGAAACGCTAACGTAATCATTTGATATCGATTATTTTACACATAAAATAGTAAAGACTTAATGAGAATTTGGATTAAAGCTAGCTATTTAAATTTGAAATGCAGGCTAGTCAGGTACCTACACGTGTTGATCAATGTAATCTCCAGCTTAAGGTAATTATTACCTTGTGTTTTACAAATTTCACGCTACCACAAATTGAGTTTGCGAAAATATCTAAAAGAATTACTTTGTTACATGAATAACTGTTATTTCTCTGCCTAATTATTTATTGATAAGAAAACCTGACCGCATTTTATTCTAATGAATTTACGGTTTAAAGACATATTAGGTAAGTTGGGAAAATTAATGATATTATTTGTGTTTGTACAAGACTAAAAGTTTTCGATTATTTTGGATTTAACACGTTTTAAAAATGTCTCAACCTCGTAGTGATGTATAAAACAATCATTGTAAAGTATATTTCTGTAAGTTGTATAAAATTCAAATTAAATAGACTTAAAATGTAACACATAATGAACACAAAATTGATCCGACAATGGCAGTGGACAAATTACACATACTTTACATAGAACTGTAACTGTATAAATGCATTCTACTCCAAACACGATTAAATCTAAGTAAATGTTTTATATTATAGCAGAACTTCAGAATATAAGATTTTAACGGCAGCAGCGCTACGAGCGGCCGGAGAGTAAAGTGTTGTAAACTGTGCTTGTTTGGCTAATTAAGCTGCTTACGTTTTGTTATTATTTTAGAAACACTGCAGCGTTCAATAAAAATTCATCAAGTACCCAAAAAAAAAAACTTAATGCAGTTTTAATGTAATACTTTATTCTAATAACACCCGCTATAAAGCATCAATTGCAGAAACAATACAATATATCTCAGGACCAAATATTATTTTACCTATTATGATTTTTTTTCAATTAATAAATCCTTTTATACTTGCAAGCTTAGTGTAGATACTTGAAATAGTAAATGCTAAAATGCAGAGTGTTCTTTTACGTTGATTTTGTAATAGCCTTAATGGTAGCGTGTAAGATTGTTCTACATTGCATATAAGATTTACTGACCCTTTCTTATAAACATATTTTTCATATTTTGATTGGTTTTAGATATATTTTCTATATTTAAATCCCAAAAAGACTTTTCTATCACAAAAACCAGGTGAGAGGAATGCTGAAAAAGATTTAAAATTGGTAGAACAATTATATTTTCAATAGCTTAACTAAGTTCGTAGATCATCTTGGTACGTTATTTTCTTACATCACGGTTAAAACTTTTAAAACTTCACAATTCCGTTACTTCTGAAACTTAAAGGAAAACCTAAAACTGTTCTGCAATTCTTATAACGTTTCTTATACTTTCTTCTGTATCTCGAACATTCTTGGAGACACTGAGTACATCTAAATATCATGGAGAATAAATACATAATATTTCACTTGTCACAAGATCTGAGAACGGTCTTGAAAACCACAAGCCAGCTCAGCCCTCAGCCCTCAGCGTCACTATATATTATCTCTACTCGCCTTCGACTCGCTGGGGGCTACGCTCAGGCCCCTAAATGGGGTTATTTCCAAATCCGGGGATAGACGGAATTCGGTGCCAGGTTAAGTCCGGACATTAGGCTGGGGATCTGGGAAAAGTAGACATGTTTTTATTGAATTTTCCGGTTTTATCCAAAGTATTGATTTCAAGGGCGTTTTCTGGCTGAACCGTTAGAGATGCGAAAAAACTGACTGAACCTTTCTTGTAGGAAATTTAAAATTAAAATGATTCTACTGTTGGATTTGAGCCACGGCCTCTGAGTTAGTCGGTACAGACCTTGGGAGAAATTACTGCATTTGTTGGCTATTATGTTTATTGTAAATAATAATAACAACTGACGAGCTTTCAAATATTTTCATGCTATTTCAACATGTAAGCAAAAATCGTATGAAATTTATATTTCTAGCATACCAGGAAGTGGATTGGACTCTGTGTACTGAGTAAATCTGCCCCACAGGTTTGTAACTATAATAACACCATAATAAAACCATAAAGACCTATTAGAAATTATTATCCTTTACGTTTATTTTAGTTACTGTGTTTATATACATGCAGCCAATGGAAATAATACAATTATTCTCAAAATAGCATAGGTTTTCATTATTTGGACACAAAAAAGACTTTTAAAAATAACTTTGTTAAATTTAAATATTTTAATTAGACATTAGAGAGATATTAAGTGTTTATTTACAGTGTACGGAAGGTTAATAATATACTCGTATTTATTAACCCTATTAGATTGTTGCTAAACAATAATCGGGTTTTTAATATATTACATGAATTAATTGTGGAGTTTTTGCAAACCAAATTGCATGTCGCTTGTAATCCAGTAGTAGCATTTGACTTACATGATAGTAATAATCAAAATAAAGATATAAATATATTTCTACAACAAAAATTACTGGAAAACTTTTCCAAAAACGAAGTTGTTTTGTTCTAACAGTAGCAAAATAACCTAAGTTAGTGTCGTTTATCCAATTTTCCCTTTTTTTATGCTAAGCATGATTTATTACCTATCAGTTAAGTAATAATTTGCTTCGATGAAAAAGAGCATGAGATACCAAAATGTTTTAACCAGAGATAAACCTTTTGGTTTACAGTAAACGTTGAATAGTGCATTGAAACAAACCCACATTATGCCTTAACCTGTATCATCAAATTGGCGCAAAGACATTTTATTTTTGGTAAAAGTTTAAAGTGAATATCAAACTTGTTTCTTTCAGATTACGCGAGGAAAAAAATTATTTTATACTTATACTGTCTGTAATAATAAAATAATGTTTTTCATAAATAACGTACCTTTAGTCTTAGATGCGTTAAAATCTTATGTTTTAATCCAAATCATGGGTTTTGTATACAATGGCCTTTTATAAAAGTATATGCGTCAAAATTTTACTAACGGTTCTATTCAGTAATTGTATGGTGGATTTAAAATAATATTTTTCTGGCGTTTTCTTGTCAGGAGGAATCAGAACCCTTTAATTCATTAAAAATGAGCTTAAAATAATATATAAGTTGGAAAAATATGAATTTAACTCTAATGACCCCAATGTATATTTTGTCAAATTGTACTCTTCTGTCTCAACGATAGCAGCCATATATTTTACTCTTCTTTTTCAATGACAACAGTCGTATATTTTACTCTTATAATTCAACGATAACAGACATATATTTTATTCTTATATCTCTACTATAACAATTTTTTTATTTTGTGCCAGCATAAATTTAAACCATTCAGCAGTAAAGCCGGAATGTGTATAGAAATCATAGAACGCGATCTATTGATTTATTTGAGTAATTGTAATAACAATGCATTATATTTTTTAACTGATTTGAGACTAAAGCAACAGATTGCTTCTTTCGATACTTCACCTTACATACGCATAGCTTTGAAAGCTTTAACATCTTAAACGTATGTACACATTCACACAAATAGAAGTAGTAAAGTAAGACAGAACTCAGGAAGTTCTCGCAGGTCGAGTCTTAGTAGTAAATAAGAGACAGAACAATTTGTAACTGTGAAGCAAGTGATCAGGAACTGCAGTGAAGTCAGTTTCTGTAAGTGATTGTTAGGTTAAACGGTTCCAAGTTCTCAAATAAACTTACACAATATCGTATTTACAATCTGTTAAATTGGTTCAGCCGCAATGACAAAAGTTCGGTATATTTATAATAAGTTCCTCTCAAAAAACATTCTTTACTTGTTATAACAGCGAATAAAAATTTAATGTATCATTACATTTCATTTGTACCAGTATATTTTGAATTTATTATATAGTTGAGCTTTTGATAGTGACAAATGGTTTGAATAAGTTATATATGAGTAATTCTCGACATATTGACAAGTTATGAAAAGTTGATTGTACTGAATATTAAACAATAAATTTCATTTTCCAATATAGTTATTAGCCAGTGCTAATACATTTTAAATGAAGGAAACAGGATTTTCCCGGAAATTTGCCATCGTTTAGTGAAACAAAAAATCAGTAACACTACGATTCAATCTTTTCTTCAGGTAAATTACTAAACTAATACATAATTACAAAATAGGTTAAAATAAACAAATCATACCAAAACGTTGTAGCACGCCTAAGTCAGGAATCACAACCACCATGTTGTGTGTCAACTTCACTAACTCTAAAACATGCACTTAATAAAATAGTTTGTAATTATGTATTAGGTTACTTATTTACCTGAAAAAGAGATCAGATTGCAGATCTCGAAACATAGTGTTACTGATTTTTTTGTTTCACTGAACGACGGAAAATGTTCGGGAAAATCCTGTTTCCTTCACAATCCTTCCATCGTCAAAAATAAATTTCAAACAAAGAACATTTTAAATAATAAACGCATTTATCATTACCTAATATGCGTATTACCCAAACATATTTTCGCATCATACAACATTCTACTTGTCAATGAAGTTGAAATTCAAAAGTAAATTTTGTTAAAATAATTTTAAATATGGCAATGGCTCTCTTACGAGGTTCCCAGATTTGTAAATGAATCATAATAATTTATAAAAATATAATTATTTAAGTATTAAACTTAAATTTATTAGAAATAAATCGTCATTTAAAGAAAGGTCACTATTTTTGATACAGACACAGTAATATTATATTTAGTTTTATTTAAATAACACTGAAATCCATAGATCATTTAAGAAAAGTTTTGTAATTTTTAAACTTAATAGTAAAGACAATTTTTAAATGTGAACATCGTTTTAAAGGTTAACCCCACCGGAACAGGTGGCCTAGATAAAAAGTAAGTATAGGTCGGTGGGCAAGGCGAAGTTTAAGTAAGGCAGAGTCCTGGTTATTGCAAAACTTTCTGTTGGGGCGCCTTTCTGTACATCCCACTATATTTACATACATATGACACCACATTATGCTAGTCTGTATACTGCGTTCCTGTTAAAGCATATTGATACAATATTTGACATTGATGTTTGCCAATAATATCCTTGTATTATTTGAACATAACAGTTATACATACAAGTAAGATCCATGATATAATTACTAACATTTAAATTCGTCATTAAATTGTATTAACTATTATAGTTAAATAATACAAAGAGCTTCTATATAAATTTGAATATATGGTACTACATGATTGGTACGGATGTTTTCTAGTTTTCTAAGACTATTTAGTAGTATCTAAAATATTGTAATACATTTTTTGTCCATAGTTCATTGAGTCTTATAACTAAACGTATTATTAATAGCTGACTGATTAAAGGTACTTCAGTGACAATCGGGTAACAATCGATTTACCAAAGCTGAGTCGACTAGCGCTTTGTGTTGCTTCCTCTCTAACTATTAAACATTTAGCCAATAGGATGAAAAGGTTCTATATGAAAAGGTATATATATATATATATATATATATATATATATATATATATATATATATATATATATATTGCAATGGCTCTCTTACGAGGTTCCCAGATTTGTAAATGAATCATAATAATTAAAAAAAATTTAAGTTAAGTATTATTTAAGTATTAAACTTAAATTTATTAGAAATAAATCGTCATTTAAAGAAAGGTCACTATTTTTTATACAGACACAGTAATATTATATTAAGTTTTATTTAAATAACACTGAACTCCATAGATCATTTAAGAAAAGTTTTGTAATTTTTAAACTTAATAGTATAGACAATTTTTAAATGTGAACATCGTTTTAAAGGTTAACCCCACCGGAACAGGTGGCCTAGATAAAAAGTAAGTATAGGTCGGTGGGCAAGGCGAAGTTTAAGTCCTGGTTATTGCAAAACTTTCTGTTGGGGCGCCTTTCTGTACATCCCACTATATTTACATACATATGCTGGTCTGTATACTGCGTTCCTGTTAAAGCATATTGATACAATATTTGACATTGATGTTTGCCAATAATATCCTTGTATTATTTGAACATAATAGTTATACATATAAGTAAGATCCATGATATAATTACTAACATTTAAATTCGTCATTAAATTGTATTAACTATTATAGTTAAATAATACAAAGAGCTTATATATCAATTTGAATATATGGTACTACATGATTGGTACGTATGTTTTCTAGTTTTCTAAGACTATTTAGTAATTTCTAAAATATTATAATACATTTTTTGTCCATGGTTCAATGAGTCTTCTAACTAAACGTATTATTAATAGCTGACTGATTAAAGGTACGGCAGTGACAATCGGGTAACAATCGATTTACCAAAGCTGTTAATATATATATATATATATATATATATATATATATATATATATATATATATATATATATTAACAGATTCCATATGCATACGTTCCTTACTATTTAAAAACGCCAAATGTTTTTTTACGATAGGAAAATGCATTATGCACCGTCAGGGACAGATGTTCGCCCTGGTGTGTGGGACTCTCACCCACTAAAAACCTACCGGTCCAGGCATTGGAAACCCATCTCGGGAACGCATCTCTGCAACTACTTCAAGAGGGTGCCATCGTTCGCCCAATGGACATTACTTCATTCTAAAATCCACCGACATGAGCTATTCTGGTGCTTTATAGCTGCTCTCTTCTTTTTTGCCTTAGCACCCTCTTGCAGAACGCAGCGACAGCGCTCCACGATTCGGGACTGGACAACATCTCTTCTATAAGAGTCTCCGGCGAAACACGGCCGATAGCTGCTTCCAGCTCCCTTCTCTCCGTTTCCCACCTTCTACATTTGAAGAAGGTGTGCAGGGCATCGTCCGAATCCGAATCCCCGTACTGGCATTCCGGACTCGGGATCTTCCCCATTCTGTTAAGGTAGAAGCCGAAACAACCGTGCCCAGTGAGAAGCTGGGTAAGGTAGAAGTCTACCTCTCCATGCTCTCTTTCGGTCCATCCCCTCAGATCACCTATGAGCCTAAAAGACCAACGTCCTCGACTCTCCGTCTCCCATCGAGTTTGCCACTCATCCATTGTGTGCGAACGGGCAGCAGCACGGCTGACGGTGCCATTCCCATCGTAGACACGCTTCCGCTCAAGGGCAAGAAGATCGATGGGAATTACCCCCGCAATCACAAGGAAGGTCGGCTCCGAAACGGTACGATAGGCAGATGAAATCCGGAGAGCTCCTCTCCTCTGCACCGCCACGACTTTCCTCCTGTAGCGCTTCTGCATCCGCCCATATCTCGCAACCGTAGAGGATAACCGAGTTCGTCACGGACATGAAGACTCGGCGCTTACCCTCCGCGGGTCCACCGACGTTGGTCATGAGCCTACTCAGATTGGCCACAATCCTTTCAGCTTTCTCGGCCGCACAGGCCGATCTGGTCCCAGCATGTCATACGGGAATCCATTCTCACTTATAGATACTTGACGCAGCGTTTGGTATCGATGAGCTCCGTGTTGACGTTTAACTGCACGACGGGATCTATCCTCCTCCTGGTGAGAAGCACGATCTCTGACTTCTCGGTGGCCAAAGACAGTCCATGCTCACCCATCCAGCAGAGTATTCGCCTCAGAGCTAGACTTAGTCATCTCTGCTACTCATCCAACTCTCTCGCGGTTATGACTACGGCAATGTCATCTGCATAACCAACGAGGAAGGTGTCGTGCGGCATCTCCATACGAAGAACCCCGTCGTACATGATGTTCCACAGGTCTGGGCCATGAATCGAGCCTTGGGCAGCACCTGCCGTCACTTCCCTACTACGAGGTCCGTCCAATGTTCCAAAGACCAGTTTCCGATCCCTAAGGTAGTTATTTAGCAGCCTCAAGAGATACTGTGGAATCAAAAACATGGACTGTAGGGCACCGAACATGTCAGCCCAACTACCCGAGTTAAAGGCGTTCCTTATGTCCAGTGTTACCAGCATTACCAGTTTGCTGCGGTACCGATGGTCTCCCTGCTGTACTGACTCGAAGGCTCTGACAACCTCGCCGACAGCACCAATCGTAGAACAACCCGCGCGGAAACCGAACTGGCGGTCAGATAGTCCTCCCTCCGCCGCTTCAACAGCCTGGATCAGCCTAGGTTGGAGCAAAGGCTCGAGGAGTTTCCCCGCTGTGTCCAGCATGCAGAGGGGTCTGTATGCGGACGGGCTTGTGGGGTCTCCTTTTCCCTTGCAGGCGCTGGATCTTCCAACTAGGAAAGAACATGCCTTCCAGCAGGCAGCGGTTACACATATTAAGCAGCAGCTGCGGTGAACCACTAGCCACTACTCTCAGCACTTCCGTTGGGATTCCATCGGGCCCTGGAGCTTTCCGACAGCGCATCGAAGCGATGGCGCTTTTCAGCTCTGGTTCACTGAACGGAGGTACCTCTTCGGGACGAACTGCGATGTGCTCCTCCGGCCTAATCTGGTGAGACGGAAACAGAGCATCAACTATTACCTCTAGTTGGGCTGCGCTCAAGTTAGGGCTAGCAGATTGGGCACCTAGCCGTCGCATGACGATTTGGTAGCCCAATCCCCAAGGGTCGGCGTTTAGATCGTCCTTGAGCTCCTTCCACCTGGAGGCCTTGCTCACCGTGATCGCCTGCCTAAGACCTCTACGGGCATCCCTGTACTCTTGCATTAGAGCTTCGGGAACCAGGCCCCCGCTCCTTCTTCCCCGGGTGACCTCAAACAAGCCTCAAACAAACTCTCCGTCGATTGGCGATATCCTCCGTCCACCAGTAAGCCGAGCGTCTGTTTCTCCGCAAGGATCTTTTCCGCGGCATTGCGGCGTCACAACCGCGCGCAATGAGACTCATAGTGGCGTCAACAATGTCTGTGGCACTACTCGCTAAAGAGAGAACTGTCTTCTTGCCCTTGTAAATCGCCAAGGACAAGGATTCAGCACTGAGCCTAGAAGCATTCCAGCCTGAAGCCCGAGTTGGTGCGATTCGGCTCAGTCTGCTTCCGATGAGACTGAAGGTGATGTACTGGTGATCGGAACCGGTATAATCGTTTAGGTATAATTCTCCCAGGTGGAGTAACATATTTCTAATTCCAGGATTTGTATAATTAACTTTCTTACGTAATATTTTATACATAGTGGTAAGATTAACTCCTGTTTATCAAAAAAAAAAACAATCAATCAATCCGATTATATTTTACATGCTTAATGTATAATTTTAAAATCCTTATCAGCCGTTTTCCATTGGGCCTGATTGTAAAATGACTACTTCAAATATCTATACTACAATAAATTTCTCGTGAATTGACCCAAAAATACTTTTTGTTCTTATTCTATCTTCAGGAAGGGTATCTTGAAGGATTGTGACTATTACATTTTACAAAGTTTACTTAACCCAAATCGATTGCTCCACCTTAAAGCAGACACTAAGTCCACTAGTTATATCGTTATATGTCGTTATATCGTTCGATATAATGGACGCTCCTATAGACGGGGCTTCAGAGGTTAAGTAGAACAAGTTAATCGTAGAGGTAAGTAAACAGTACCTACACGTAGCGGTCCATAAAGACTAAGCTGCCACAGAATTGGTGCACATTTAGACTAGAGGATTTTAATGGATTTTAATGCCTGGATGTATTTTAGAAGCCTAGTATCTTATTTAGCTACAACGCAAATCAATCTTAATCTTAAGGCTATTGATAAAGATAGATGCCGGATAATTCCGAAACCATAGCACAAAAATTGCAAAACAGGGTTGTTCGCAAAATCTTCAAATCGTTAAAGCATTCGTTGGTGCTCTGAATGCTACCACAAAATTTACGTGGAAACAGGGTTTTCAAAGTAGGTCAATATATGAACGAGGGAATTCATTACACTGATAAAACAGAGACTTTAAAGACAATTAATGTTGGAATTGGTGGGATTCATTCCCTAAGAGTAAAGAGTTCTTGCTAGCTTAGAAATAAGGGCGAGCCACCGCCGCATGCTTTGACTGGAGAGTCTGGTTCTGAGCTGGCTTCTCCTTCTTTAGAGGGAGGGGACATGACTTAAGATTAGTGCCTAAATTCTTCCTCATATATCTCGACAGGAGGCGCCCCCTACCCACAGCCTTAGCCATCCAAAATATCCTGTCACTCCCAAAGTAGCGTAAAACTATTTATTTAAGAATAAAGGATGTGTTTCACAATGAATCAAATTATAAAAATTCCTTAAATATAAAACACACCTATAGATTAGAAAATCTATATTTTAAAATGCTGTAAATGATTTCTTCTTATTTTAACATTAAAAGTATTACGAATTAATGAAAATCAATACAATGTATAGCGATAGAACTATACTGCAAATATTATAATAAGAGATCAGAGAAGTTTTGTATAATAAAGCACCGGAAATTGATAGAGCTGTCCTATCACTTTAAACAGTTATAAAGACATATGTTGTATACAGTCAACATACAAAACAACCATGTAAATACATCATCATGTTGCCTTGTTTTGTGACGTTAGAGTAACTGTAGCAAATGATATATGAAGAATATGTTACTGGAGATAATAATGTATTTTCATGAAACGTATTTCGACAGAAGTACGTCATTGAGCTAAGCTCCATTACACCTTCCGTTTACTGCAGCGTCTGAAATCTGAAACTGGTAAAGCTTGACTCCCATATTCTGGAGTCTACGTCTGTCTGGAGAGATCCATAACATTTTGTCGACGAAAACGATGATAACGACTTCTTTGCATAAGTTTGACATCAGTGACACCTAGGCTGCAAAAAGCTCAGCGTCATCACCCAGAAGCTATTGATTGTAGTCTAGACGAAGAGGTATTCTTATTGTCTCAACAGGTTTACAAATGACCTGTCTGCCTTTATTTTTCATATAAAAATCTTTAGCAGTTTGAGTTAGCAATTAATTAGACCTTGAACACCACCTATTAAAGTTAAAGACAACTTCAACCAATTTTACACCATCATAACATTTTGATATAATTTATTTCAGTGATATATGAACCTCACTGTCGTATTTGTATCTGCGTGCAGAAACAAACACTTGATTTACGGCAAAATAAACATAATTCCAGATATGGTTTGGGTCTGTATCAAGAGTGCAATCTTGGGTACAATATCTGGCCGTATCTTGTTGGCCTTATCATGCCATGGCCTTATCCGCCGGGACTCGAACCCGGATCTCTCACTTGCCGGGATCTCGTGTCCCGGCGGAGCAAGTACTTTTTATGATTCAATGTTCATTTAAAAAATTGAATAAGGCTATTGCCATCTATACAAATTTAATATATATTTTATAATATTAATAATAATATTATTATTATTATTATTAATATTAGTTATTAATAATTATTATTATTAATATTTTATATAATATTAAATGTTGAAGGCATACAAAAAACCAGATTAGATCTGATACAAACAGATATGGAGCTTCATATCTGTCTAGATATAGAATGACAAAAGCATATCATATATAAAAAGCTAAAATGGGTGTTATACTACATTTTACTATCTTTCACGAATGTTACTTGTTGTGCACTTTATTCATTGTATATCTTAAGAACTAATAACAGAATTCATAATCGAGAATATCAAAGAACTACTGACAGACCACAGGACGAGTTATCGCATAGACGGTTATACAGAGAGATTGATTGTCTTTTGATCTTTATGATATATAAAGGGGTCTGCCTTAAACCAACACGATCCTATATACCAATAATCAATAATCTATCAAGCACCAAGTTCAAAACCTATAAAGGATAGCCTATAAGAAATATAGCCTACAAAATCTTTCGATCGTTCTTAAATATTTAAAGTTTCAAAATTAATCAATATATCATCGATATTAAAATAAGAATTAATTAATCTTTGATTTTTCTTCCGGTCATTATAAGATTATCTTAAATTGCCTTTTAAATGGGTCTTTGAGCACGCCGTTATAAATATTCGCGTATATCTTAATGATATTTTTATTTTTAAAGTATAACAGTGAAAGTACTGTATGTTCATCAAATGGTATTACAGTGAAATAATTATATATAAGGTTGATACTATATAAAGCTTGTTCTAAATTTATATAAGTATGACTAAGGAAATAGGTAACAAAAGGAAAATCTGACGTTTCTTGAAACTGATTGCATAAAATTATTATGTGAGCCATATTATTCTTACTCACAACTCTAAAATCACAGGCAAGAAAATTAATTTAAGGCTTTAAATCTTAGGGTTAAAATGTGAAATATACAATTTTTATATTCGTCTTTACTATGTATTAAACAAATTTCTATAAAACTTAATTTTTTATCCATAGTTTTGGATCATCGAAAGTCCTAAATTTACTGACTGGGTCAACAATTTTGGTAAACTGTATACACAAAATAATATGATTAACCTATTCACTAAAAATCATTTTTTATTTACCTTGGTAAGGAAGTTAAAGTTGAAATATCCTTCAATTGGAATATAAATACATTTATAATGCACTTAATATACTTAGATTTTATGTATTACCCAAAGAAACGAATATATTTGTTAATATTGTAACACATAATTAACATTTTACTACTTGTTATACTATAATTACTAAAATCAAGTTATTGTAATATTTAGGTATTAGTGTGGAAAGCACTCTACAAGTGTCAACAGATGCTAAACTAAAAATATCCGCGTGAACAGGTAAACTGAATGGGCGAAGCTGTAAGTTGTTTGAAACTTAACCAAGAAAAAGGTTATAGTCCGGTCAATTTAGCCAAAAAATAGGGGTAACTTTGGATTAATTCCCAGAAAGCTGAAAATTTGCATAGATGTTAGGGACACCATTTTTATGAAATTGTGAAAAGTCCCCATCGATCCCATGTCTGCAAAATTTTTTATTCAAGGTCAAATTTCACAAAAATAGGTTTTTCGAACTTTTCAGCGAAACGGTTAGTTTTATGAAAAAATATATGAAAGAAAAATTGTAGATCCTGCAATTATCTACAAAAAAGCTCCTAATACACTTTTTCATAACACTGACCATTTTTTGGAAAAAAACTATTACAAACTTTCTTACGCTGTATTGTCCATAATAAGCACGACTATGCCGGCTATGATACCATTGGGCGTGTAATATAAGTAAAACTATAAGACTGCGTGACTAATACATTCATATTGACAGATAATTCTGAGGGTATGAAATTAAAAAAAAAAAAACGGAGTCCCTAATTTTAAGGGACCATGTGCCCTTTGAACATCTGTCTGTCATTCCATTGTTCAAGTGCCCGTTCCGTCTACCTGCTTTTCTTAGATCGCAACTAAATCACCCTTAGTTTTTAAAATTTCTTCGTAGTAAAAAAAAACAGAGTTATTTCAAATATTCTCTGATAATGTTTGTGCTGTGTTCACTTTTAGTTGCAAATATGTTGCAATAGTGTTTTATTTGCACTAAACTTTTATCTTCAAGTGAATGTGTTATTGTTGATCGCGGCATGAAGACGTTACTTAACGGGAGTATTCAATGGAGGAATCAATTTACTGATTACTTGAAGAATGTAAATTCAGCGACAAATCATGTGCAGTGTCGCAAACAATATAATAGAAAGAGTACAATTGCAGCAGCAAAACGGCAACATGAAGAGGAATAAGCTAGTACCTCTCAAAAAGTCCTCCTCGTACTAGAGCACATGTAAGTTAGTCATATTTTTCTGTTAAAAATTGTTGTTTATTTTGCGGCGACAAGTTGAGTGAGGAATACAAAAAGAAACAAGCACAGAAATCTCGTTGTAAAATTTTTAACGTTATAACTCATTCATTTAAAGACTCAGTTATGAAAGCAGCTCAGTCTCGTTCTGATGACACAGCAAAAACTATTGGTGCTCGCATCGGGTTTGAACACGATTTATTTGCTGCTGTAGCTAAGTACCATAATGTTTGCTTTGTATCATTTTTAAAGCCGACCACTGGAGGCTAAGTCGCCCAGTAATGATAATTATCATGATATTATCAATCAAGCTTGGAATGTAAAAAACCTAAAGGCAAAGAAGAGCAATTGAAGGTCCTATCAACTGCGGCAGCAATTATTCGGGAAGATAATCAATCGGTTCAATCATATACAGTCTTTACATGCTATGACTGGCTGTGATACAATATCAGCAATGTTTCGAAGGGGTAAAACAACAATTTTTTAATTGTTTGAAAAAGAAAATTTTTTAACTTGTGCACAAGCTTTGAAAGATATCAACTCTTCACCAGAAACTCGTTTCTTCTGTCTGTATATGGAGCTCCAAAATTTACTTCCATATACAAATTACGTTACTTATCTTTTGCAAAACAAACACGTAATAAAAAAAACTGTGCAATTAGCCAGCCTTCCTCCAACCGCGGCTTCCGCTCACCAACGGTTTTATCGTGTATATTACTAGGTTCAGGTGTGGCTTGGTAATCAACTAGACCCAGAACAATGGGGTTAGAAGCATATCTCACACACTTCTTCCACCTGAACCAGAAAACCTCCTAAATTCTGTTTTTTGGGTGCAAAAATGGGTGTAACTTAAGATGCGGCCGCAAAAAAGTAGCCTTATTTTGTTCACTAGCGTGCACCACTTGTCAAAGCCAATCGTGTTCAAATGTTGAATCTCCAACAGAAGAAGGTTTTTACATGAACGACGAAACAACTGATGTATCGCTGTTACTACAATTTACGTCTACTCTAGAAGATGAGGAAGAAGAAGAAAATAGAGAGAGAGAAGAAGATGAAGGGGAAGAAGAGGAAATAACTAATGACGATGAAAAAAATATTTAAAATCAAATATAACGGGAATTGTAACTCGAGCTGTACCTGATCGACAACGACCACACTGACAAGAGTCGAATAAAAAGAAGAAGAATAACCAAACATTCATAAAATTTTACTGGAATAGACTGTGGAATAGGCCTACCGGGGAAGCCACATTAAAATAAAATCGCGCTAGGTACACTAACTCATAGCTGGCGTGAAAACGTGTTCATATTGTAGACAATACAGCGTAAGAAAATTCTGTAATTGGGTTTTCTCAAAAACGGTTAGTGTTATGAAAAAAAGCATAAAGAGCTTTTTTGTAGATAATTGCATGATCTACAAGTTTACTCTGCTATGTTTTTTCCATAAAACTAACCGTTTCAGTGGAAATTTAAAAAAAACCTATTTTTGTGAAATTTGACCTTGAATAAAAAAATTTGCAGACATGGGGTCGATGGGGACTTTTCACAATTTCATAAAAATGGTGTCACTAACATCTGTACAAAATTTCAGCTTTCTGGGAATTTTGCAAGGGTCAATGTCTAAATTGACCGGACTATTATGATATTTTAACGGTATCTCCTTTGTTTAAATAATGTTATGCCTTAATTCTTTCTAAGGGTTATCCTTGCATACAATATATTATTCAAGGACCTCAATGTTATCCTTGGATAACAGCGTGCAACCATTGCAATTTTGTTTTTATTTTGGTTCACATTCTATAGAATAATGGGAATTTGTACTATATTTAATACAGCTGACGTTTTTCGGTACTGATATTTCGAGTGCCTAATGTGTTCATGAATTCCTATAAATATTGAACTGTTTATTTCTCGATTGTATTCTGAGCCACTAACAAATAGAATTTCGCTGATTCCGTACAATTATTCTAGTATAGTAAGAGAACATAAAGAAATTATTAATAAAGGAAATAACTTTTACAGTGAAGACAGTTGTAACAGCACAGTATGGGTAGATATACTTGCAATATTGCATTTGATAACTGCAGAACTCTCTCGAGAGTAAAATGTATACACTGTATAGCTTTCACTTGTTCCTGTAGAACAACCCTCGTAAAGGTTGAAAATGAATACATGATATGATAATTAGTTTTGTGCTTTTTTAAGTTTTAAATAAGAATATTAGTTTTGTACATTTATAACAGTAATACAAATACTGTATATTTTGTGAAAGTCTATGTTATTTATCACAGTGTCATCAGTCTATATAGAGCGAATAACTAATTGAGAGTTGAGACTATGTGCAGCTTTTTGGTTATCAGTCTTCAGTTGCCATACACTAAATACTAAGACAAAGCAATTGGTTAATTGATGTTAAACTGTGTGGAAGGGTTTGTAACACTAAATTAAATTGGTAACAGTAGCAAACTTGCATTTGCAAGTTCTGCAGTTGCAATCTTCCGAAGTTGACCGGGTGAACTACTATTAACTATCTCAAACTTCCTTTATTGGTCTTGTTTAGATCCTAGTTGGCCTTAGTTCCATTACCTGCCATATGTCTTATGATTACAAAAATAGACTACATTTTTCTTGCCAGTTTATACCTACAGTGGAAATTGGATAAATTTCTTATACAAACTAAGTGGTTTCTTCCCTCATTTTAGGAAAACACTCTATTCTCGTGGGTAACTTCACTTTCAGTGGTATGAGAATGGACTTAATGTACAAACATAGATACGTATGTCCTGTAGGTCATGCTGTCCTGGTTGCTGTTATGGATCCCAATTTATTTATTTTTTGCGTCTTATTCCAGGAGTATGCTCTTAGTCAACCTTCACCTACAGCAGCACATGTGTAACTTTTTGATACAAGTGTATGGACCTTGTGTCCTACTTGTTCTATCCTGGGTGTCTTCCTGGCTTAACCATAAAGCCACCGCTAAAAGAGTATCAGTGAGTAAGTGGCCACAGCTAATCCTGTTATATATATAATCCTATTATATATATATATATATATATATATATATATATATATATATGTACTAGCAAGATTTCCGATAGGGCGATATAGTAAATATACGGTTTTTAAGTTATACATTTTATCAATTACACGTGATTTGTTGGCCGAACGAATCCTATAACTTTGGAAGTTTTTATCTCGACTTTGCTGTCATGATGTCTCGAGAACGAAGTGACCTACAATAAGCAATAAGCTTGGTTTCTAAGTAACATTCCTTTCGATTCAATTCTGAAAAATAAGCGAAAAAATTAATGTGCTTATAACGAGTACTATCAGAATGGGTCTACACCAAATACATTCCATCTAGCTTGCACGTGGAAATGATGTGGATATGTCCAACACACATGTCAGCGTGAGTTTGTCTGTACACTATCTTGAGGATGGTTTGACGTACAGCGGATATATACAGCACCTAAGTTCGTCTATTGTGTAATAAGATTAAGTTATATAGTACGATTTTCGAACTGAAATAACAGCCTGAAGAAAAGGATTGTTCATGCATTAATAATACAGGCTTGAGTACTCGATGGTCTAAGATATATTATTTAGCTAGTATAAAATTAGTGTGGAGTTATAAGAGTTTTATTAATATTATTTTGAGTAGTATTAAAGTTTTGGGTGTGGCCAACACTGATTGGTTATAGTAATAACTACGTTCATACACTGTATTGGAATTTAATCGGTGCAATGTTAATTATACTATCAGTAACTGATTTACTCTTTCATATAGTTTTACGTGATAAATCATCATAATTATATAAGCATGATATTTATGAGCTGTAAATTGAGAAGTGATAATTTAAGGGGATTCGGATGACCTCCCCTTTATTAATCTCATTAATTTCGAAATGTTTTTCATAACTTTGCTTTCAATTTATTCCAATTCATTTTAAAAACCAACTTCAATAAAAATCCGTTGAAATCAGATATTTATAAAACAGTTACAAATCGCCATTCGTATACTAAATTTAGAACTAACATTGATATAGAATATAATTTACTCCTATGTTATAGCGATTTAGTTTTTCTGAGGTTGGAATTGGCTTTGTCACCAGCTGTCAGCTGTCACCATCTATTTTATATTCTGATTAAATTTAAGGTCTTCCTTTGTTTACAAATTGAAACTGCTTGTTTTTGGTGTTATTTTAATTTTTTTTTATTACTTTTAAGTGATAAAATGACTAGATTCACAAGAGTTTTACGAAGCGTAAGCTTAAATCTTAAGGTTGCCATTTTTCATGAAGAAAATCAAGATGAAAGGTCCAATTAAGAGGAACTCAGCTCTTCTCCTACGCCAAGCTGATCATAATGCTATCTACAAAAACAAGAATCTTCAAGTAAGAAAAATATTAATGAAATTTAAACACAATATGAAGAATATTCAGGTAATGCTGACACATGTATTCATGAATCTGAGGACTATTCAAGGTTTACTTCACAAAATAGCTGTATGTTTACGTTTACATTTCAAAGCAACACTAGCTCTTGTCGCCAAAGACAAAGAAGGCCTAGGTTTCACAGTAGAACTAGTTCCTTTAAAATCTCTCAATAAAGAATAACACAAAAGCTATTTACTGTTGACGTTTGTCTTGTGATATATTTACTTATTTATTCCATCGGTACAGACATTTTTTACAATAAACGTGCACGTTAGGTGGAAAAGTGTATGTAATACATATAAATCAATACTAGACCGTAAGCACATAAAATGGTAAATAAATACGTAAGTAAGAAGCCACAACAAAGTACGATATTAAACTGTAATAAAAGTAACAAACAGTAGTACTAAAATCGTATCGAATTGTAAATTGTAACAATAATAAGAAATAATATTAATAATAATTTAATAACTGAAAAATAATATAAAAAATTAGCAACAACAAAACTAAAACAGAAAAATCAATTTACCTAGCAGAGAATACAACATAAGAGCAATGCAATGATATAATTGAACTGACAGATAATAACCGATTGGCCAACTGCATAACACTCATCTTGAAAGATGAAACATACCCATGGAAAAAGTCAATACTTCCAGACGTCTTGCCACCAAGCCTCTGAAGCCTTGCCACTCCACAGTTCTATGAATGGAATGTAGGGAGGAATCTCCGACTGAAAACTCCTCGGACGCCCCACTCTATCCACACCAGGAGATCAGGGCAATCCACCAGTCCACTAATCAGCTTGGATTGAAATATCGTTATAAAAGATGACACGTCGATTATGTAGATGTTGTAGAGAAAAAAGCTGTTCCAGTTTTATATTAGTGTTAAGTAGGTAAGACCCAGACGAACGCTCGCAAAGCGAGCCTGTACACTGTTCAACTCACCATTTGACTCGGTTAGTAAGCAGACCAAATCACACTACCATATTCGAAAAAGGAGTACACCAATTATTTATACAAGACAAGCAAGGATTGGAGTCATTTGAAGCCTCTTGTTGAGCTACCAATAAGGCCCAACATACAATATACTTTGGAGGTGATACTAGCAATTTGGTCAGCTGAACATAGAGTACTGGTCATAACACTCCAATATCCCTTGACTGATTAACACTCCAGGGATCACACCTCCAACGTGGTAGTAAGTTAAAAAGGAGATCACTTGGAATTTCAATATGTTTAGAACACACGATTAAAATTCTTCTCTAGATAAACACTTTGTTGCTCGGCATTGAGTTTGTTTATGTAAATATCAATAGCGATTACTCGTAACGTTAAATTTAAAACTGAGTTTTTTATTATTCCCATAAATTCGTAACATTTATATGTACTTTTGACTTTGTTATCAGTTTAATATGAATGAGTACATGTCATTAACGATACCTGACGGCCAGTTATTGTACTCACTCGAACACGGGATGTAACTAAACAACATTTAGCCTAAGAGCTCGTAGGACTGACTGTTCAACGGAACTCATAAACATAGCCAAATAAGCGATAATTGACTGCTGTTGAGTGCTTGCTCTGTTGGACTGGAGGAGTTCTTAAATGATTAAAGTGTGTACTATTATTTGTATACAGGTTTTTGTTTTTAATTTTAACAAATAAAAAAACATAACAAAGCATTGGGACCCAGTTGCAAATCGCATGGTATTAGCAAACTAATTAATATTTTGTTTGCTTATATTATGCTGTATAAAGGAATGGTTCCTAGGACTGAAATCTGCTAGTTAGGATTTGATTTAAAATGGGAAATTTCAAAAGATATCAAATAATTTTTAAGATCATGTTTTTTTTGTAAAACCACTTAATAGTCCTATGATTGCACACATTAGTAACTGTATATCACCATCAACTAATGAAATAAAGAAACTGAGTGCTAGAAAAAGTAGGTTGGGTGACCCAGAATTAATTCGCTTAATATAGATAACCAAAAATCTACTAGCAGTGCATTTTCAATTTTTTATCTGTCTAAATACTATACTATAAACAGTTATGGTTACAATTTCTTCAAATCTAATACTACTTATCCCCTTGTTCATTCATAACTTAAGTTCTTTATTTAACCCTATTGCACAAGAGGGATAGATCAATATATCTGGTATATTAAGTGTATAAATGATAGTATATGAACTGCCAAGGGATAGTATACTGTCTCAGTATAAACGATATTCATCATAGCGATTTTGCAAGTAGTGTGATTGTAAAATCACTACTCAAAATTCTATAATTTACAAAATTGTCATGACGTTTAAAAATGGCTTTTACTTCAGACAGTTATTAAAACTGGTAAGCCTGGATTTTTCTGATACTGCGGCCAAACCGAAAGTCACATTGTAAACAGTATTTTTGTTTTCTATTTAAAATCACATATGGTATATTCTTTTTATTGTTCTGTTTACGTTTTGGCTTTTAAATAGCGTAAACTTTAAAATACGTCAGATTTTCCACTCATTATTTGACCAACTATGTGTTTAATGTTTTTTGAGAAAATATTCATGGTTAGCTTTATTCATTATAATAAATTATAATTAGAAACGACTAATTTTATGAAATATTAATGCATATTATTACACACGTGCTGTTACATGTGTTTAATTTGTTACAGCTAGTATTACATTTAGTTTTTTTTTTTTTTAAGAACATCGCCATGTTCTTATATCAATTGTAAGGGCGGCCCATTGCACGTTCCGGGTACATTTTCACTGCTTTTCCATGGTTCCTTGCGCACCGTACCCCGGTTTTAGGTCGTCGTCGTTGACAGCTGTCATCGTGCATGTGTAGGGGTCGAGTCCGGGATTTGTCCATCCGTGTAGGAGGGAGTCAATTATGGTAGGGGGATTCGATCAGGGTTGAGGGGAGTCATCTTCTGCGTTTATTGCTTTAGTATTTTGCTGAAAAAATGAGATAATATTAATGTGCTATATTTTACAATGATTGGTTGGATTTGAAAATTTTGAAATATTCTTTTACAACGGTAATATTAGCAACAACCACATCAAAACGTACAATAGATATTTTTGATAGAAAGGAAGTTTATTTAAGTGTTCAGGATGAGTAACTGATAAAATACGGGAAAGGATTCATTTGCTAATTTCTAACTGCGAGAATTATTCATTCTTACCTGCATCGTCTTTACAATCGCTCGATGCTGCCTGCCAACGCCGTCATTGAGGCCTCCGGGTTGTTTTTCTCCTTCTAACAGTCCTACGGCGTCTCCAATGTGCTCTATGGCAGGCAGCGCTTCTATTTCTGAGTCGGAAGAGGATGTTGATGATGTGTAATGTTCGTTAACATAGACGACGGAGGTGGCTGGCTCGGTCTCACCGTCGTCGACAGTTGGTCCACGTCCGCGGTATCTGAAAATCATATTGCAAAATATTATTCATTGCCGTTATTGTTCAAAGTTTATTAATTACATCTAGTCTAACATTTTTATCCAATTGAAGTATAGAAATAATAATAATGAGTGCAGGAAAGACCCTAAACGTTCTAACTTCTTCTTCTCAAAAGGTTCTTTCGTACCTGTGGTAGACGTACACCATACCTCCAACGATGAGGCCGCCCGCCAGCACACCCCCCGCAATTTGTGCTGGAGTACAGTTTTTTAGAAAGTCGAACATTTTTTTAGCGTGTTTATTCAACTTCAAATTGTAAAAAGTGAAGTTGAAACTTAGGCAATTGCTTAGAAACGGTTTAACATTGTTGTTCTCTGTTATTACATTTATCTGCATTGTATTCACTTGAAGGTAAATAATTAGTCTACTTTTGCATCAATTTTATAAGGTGGGAGTTTATTGTACGGTAAATGCTTTTAAAATATTTTTCTAGAATGGATCTAATATTAATTTTTGTTTCTTTATACCTCGTTAATGTCCGATTAGAAAGATTATTTCCCGATTAAGTTCTTGCACACTAAGTTTAAAAAAGAGTAGACCATTTAACATTGTAAAAATAACTTGAATACAGCAAATTTTTAAATCGTTATCCCCTTAATATTTACAAAAAATCAGAGTATTAGTGTTACACGCCAAGCGTACGCAAAGCATATAAAATATAATTTCTGTCTATTTGTGGCTACCCGCACGATATCTGGAATATTAACTGACCTACAGGCTATAATATTGGCATGAAGCATTATTTAGTCTCCAAATGTACCTTCATGCCTAATTTCAATCTATAGGAAATTTCAAACATAGCCTATGGAAAAGAAATTGGCAATGAAACTGAAATCTTGTTTGTGTTGTGTGTCACATAATACAGAATCTTCCTACGTAATGTAAACTTTTTTATGAATTCCATGTGTTTTTTTCATAATTAGCTTATTCAGATATTAATTGTTTATGTTATTATTAATTTTAGTTATAAATCTTCTTTAATATGGACAGCAAATTGTTGTCCATATTATTTCCTATCGTAATAAATATGATTTCCATTCTTATCCTTTTTTCCAAATTTATCTTAGGACATCCTAGGGACATCTATGTATACGTATTATAAAACAGTAGTTGTGATAGTCTGCGGCCTTTGATTCTAGAACAGGTTTATTGATAACATGAAGATGACATCAATTTCACTGATAATCAGAATTATTCTTATTTTAATCCAGGTAGATGACCATCATAGTTTATCGAGCTCATTTGAGAATATAAGAATTAAATATATGTGATTTCTGGGACTATTCACGTAATGAAGTCACGATTGTGTCACAAATACATACATATTTATGAAGAACACACGTAAGAATGGGAGTAAGTTGATATTTCTGTAAACGAAAAAGATGCAGTGAATGCTGCACAATCAAAATATAATTTTATTCAGAAAGAAATAAAGGCGTAGCCAAGTTATCAATAACATCAATACGCTCCCCGATTTGTAAGTAGCATTTATATAATGCCTTCATACCTCTAGGTACTGAAATACGGCTGACAACTCCATGAGCTCAATCATATTTGTAATTTCGATTTATAAGTATTTGTAAAAAAATATATATATATATAGAATCGTATTACAGGATGAATAAACAAGATAAGACATACAATATAAATATTTACTTCAACTTTATTATTTTCAAAATAAATTTCATATTAGCGTTTAGTTCTGAAAATGTCAAATGTGTAAAGTGTTTACATATACTTTTTACTTACTATGCGATATAGAATGGTCTTTGATTATTTCTCAATGTACGTATCACAAATCAACGTGAATGCTATAATTTTCAAGGATATTATTTAACACACTTTCATTTAAGTATTTACTTGTTTTCCAAACATAACTGTAGATTATATTTATCTGCAGTTTAGTCTATGGGGTCTAACTTAGAACCACCATACACACCTTTACTTCCTTAAATATTTAAACTATTTTGAATATAAAGTATTACACATTATTACAATATTATTACATTGAATATAATAATAAAGTATATTTGTTTTATATATTGCATTTGTAAGGGTTAAAAATACACAGCAACATTTTATATAATTGCTACTAATATGAACATTATTTTTTATTCTTAGTGGGTAAAAGACACACATATAATTTTATTCTTCAAGAAGATAGCTTATTTAGAGTTCAATATCATAGGATTTTGATGATAAGCCGGCAGAAGTACAGCAATACGTACGATAAAGTACACGCGTCTTGACGGTACTACATGTCGGTCGCTGGTGACGGCCGCGGCGATGCAGCCCTTGTCTCTCAATGAAGGTGCGAGAGAGGCGTGAACAGAGGACAGAGCCTGGATCGCCGCCTGGAGGTGCGAGAGAGGCGTGAACAGAGGACAGAGCTTGGCTCGCCGCCTGGAGGTGCGAGAGAGGGATGAACAGAGGACAGAGCCTGGATCGCCACCTGGAGGTGCGAGAGAGGGATGAACAGAGGACAGAGCCTGGCTCGCCGCCTGGAGGTGCGAGAGAGGGGTGAACAGAGAACAGAGCCTGGCTTGCCGCCTGGAGGTGCGAGAGAGGGATGAACAAAGGACAGAGCCTGGATCGCCGCCTGGAGGTGCGAGAGAGGGATGAACAGAGGACAGAGCCTGGATCGCCGCCTGGAGGTGCGAGAGAGGGATGAACAGAGGGCAGAGCCTGGATCGCCGCCTGGAGGTGCGAGAGAGGGATGAACAGAGGACAGAGCCTGAATCGCTGCCTGAAGGTGCGAGAGAGGAATGAACAGAGGGCAGAGCCTGGCTCGCCGCCTGGAGGAATTGAAATCGAAAGGACAGATTTCAACTGCAAATAATTAGAACTATTTTATCTAGGTCTCTGGAAAAAAATCCCCGCTTAGAGATACCGCGCAACCAGATTTAACAGATTGTAAATTATATTAACAGCTTGGAAACGCCCACACGTTACCTAATTTGAGAAAAATAGTGTGTAAATTTTAATGTTGAATATTAAGTTATTAAAGTTAAGGATATTACATGAAGGATATTAAGTTGTGCCTTTTTTCGCAACATAAAATATCCGTTTTGTTTCATGCACGTAATTTTTGTTTCAATATTTTATAATATTACTAGTTTTGTGAATATAAGGGTTAAATTATTAACCAATTATTTAAACAAGTTAACTCCATACACAATTAAATTAAAATTATTTGCACATATATTTGTTATAATAGTAAATTATTGTTATACATGTGACATATATTTTATTGTGACTTAGATTTTGGATTAATTATGTTCTGAATTAATCATTATCTTAATCGTATTTATAAGAAAACCACAAATGACAGCTTTTATTGTATCAGTAATAAATACGTAAAATTATCATTCAGATTTATTATTTATCACTAGGCCGTAATGATAGTAGGAGCTATACGCTCGCACAATTCACTATATGATGAGAGTTATATTTCGCTAGATCTACGAAGGATCAAATACAGAGTTGTAGGTAAATCTGTAATGATAGTAAAACCTGTATCCTCACTCCTGTCACTACATTATGAAAGGTATATTTCGCTAGATCAACGAAGGGTCAAATACAGAGTTGTTGGTAAATCTGTAAAGATAATAAAACCTGAATCCTCACTCCTGTCACTACATTATGAAAGGTATATTTCGCTAGATGTATGAAGGGTCAAATACAGAGTTGTAGGTAAATTTGTAATGATAGTAAAACCTGTATCCTCACTCCTGTCACTACATTATGAAAGGTATATTTCGCTAGATGTATGAAGGGTCAAATACAGAGTTGTAGGTAAATCTGTAATGATAGTAAAACCTGTATCCTCACTCCTGTCACTACATTATGAAAGGTATATTTCGCTAGATGTATGAAGGGTCAAATGAGTTGTTGGTAAATCTGTAGTAATAGTAAAACCTGTATCCTCACTCCTGTCACTACATTATGAATGAGGGCCTGGAGTACTTTAGTCTTAACCAAGTAACATTGTAACTTAATAATGTTCTCATTTTGTAAATTAAATTCAATCTGTATTAAAACAAGTTTTGAATTTAACTCATGACATTCCCCCTTTTTAACCAGTAAAAGTGTATTATTGACATAATTCTTTATACAAAGCGTTCTAGTGAATTTCAAATGTCATGACAACCTACAAAACATACGATAAACATATCAAAGATATGTTTTTAAAATTAATATTACATAATATAATACAACATACCATTCATATCAGTCTTAAAAACTTTAAAAATGTTCCCCTGTAAAATTAGTTAAAAGTGACATTCCCCCTTCTTCCCCTGTACCCTTTGATTTAATTTTGACAGTTTTGTTTAAATTATAATAATGTGATATACATGTTTGATTAGTAGTTAATGTACTTAAATACTATTATAAAACCAACCTTAAGAAACAAATATTTTATGTACACTACCCAAGACTGGTTGACATTGTAATATAGTATTTTTACGCTGGCTGAAAACGTAATAAACGAACACTAAACATGCTTCACCGAACCTTCTTTACCAAACTACAGTCCAAAAACAACATGACGCAAAACTTGATGACAAATGATAATTTTAAATGTTATGTGGATTGGAAATTGGTAAGGATTTCTCCCTTTTGTCTGAAATAATATGTTTTTCCTGTTTACTGTAATAGGCTTTTCAGTCCTCCGTATAGACTTATACTAGCGGCCCTCCGACTTCGCACAAGTATTCAACAAAAATTTCAAAAAAAAAAAAAAATATATATATATACCCTTCTTTTGACGTCGAGGGTTACTTAAATGATATTTTATATCGGTATATTATTCGAATAATTTAATTTTTATTATTTTCAATTTTTATATTTTTTCATTTATTTTATTTCTAATGTTAGTAAACAATGTCATATCTATAAAACCTAAGCCATTATATTTATTGTGTGAGGGCTCCCTGTAAACGATATTTGATGGGTTTTTTTTATTTTGTGGCAGCATAATTAATTAATTTTCAAGTGCGCCAACCTGCAATAGTCCAACATATGGTTCATCAAGAGTAAAACACTCTTTTTGTAAGTCGATCCCTAGTCATTCGAAAGTTTGGGCTAGGAGCTTGTTAATAGTTACGTGAAAGACAAAACATCTTTCATATACCGAAAATTGAAGCCGTTTAAATGGGACTGGCAGGTATCCTCGGTCAGGTGATGGTCGTTACAATTAAATTGTCCTCTAATTCCTTAATAACCAGCCTCGTCCCATTGCACATGTTCCGGGGGCTTACATTTCTAACAAGCATGATTGGAATTCCGATTTTTAACGCCAATTCATGTAGTAGCAGTCCAGAAAGATGTAAGTGAATTTTAAAACTCCAGTGGATAATGGACTGCGTCTTCGATATTATTGGCGGTGTCGATTGGGTTGATGATAGATAGAGTGAGATAACGGATTATCAAATCCACGTTTTGGTTTCGACGTGAAGCGCCTTTCACTCAGGAATATTCCTTCTTCCATTTCATCCAATTTATTTAAACATATTTATATTCTAAGCGGCGTGGGCACAACAATATAATAGACGCAGTTTCGAAAAATATTCCATTTCGACACTATTTATTCAAATCTTTATATCTCTTTACCTGGGATTCCTTAGAACCTAATAAACAATTTTTGATTTGTTAGTTTTGACAATTTTACTAAGAAGATTGTTAAATTTCATTTTAGACGTTGATGTTACAATTTAAACTGTTCCTAACTATGTAAATGTGCACGAAGTGTAGGTATCAGACTTAATCGATTTTAATCCTATTTCTGTTTTTTCCAACAGGCCATTATAAAACTGGATATAGAGTTATTTTGAGATTTTATCTTCATTTTTGCTCCAGAGATCCGCTTTTATAGAAGTAAATGCTATCCTTCCTTGACTTATGTTGAATAATGTTTTTTATTTTCTGTTTGATATTATTTCTTGAAGGTTTTTTTAATGATGCACAGTCTTATTCCGCCCACTGGAAACGATTAATGCTCAATTAATCTTTTTACATTCACTCTATACAATGTCAATAAAACTAATACTGTATATGAAGAACGTTTCACCTTTTATACAATGTAAACTATTTTGTTGCTTTACTCTATTTTTGGCTAAGTACATTATTCAAGTAAATGTCATTGTTAATGACGGATGATTTGAATTAATAACAAGATTAATGAATGTGTGCTATAATTGGTGTTATTTTTAAGAGTACTTCTAGAGCATTAGATATATAGTATTTAGGTATCAATTTCACTTTTTTTCGTTTCAATCGTATGGTTGTTAAAAGTAACATTGTATATACTACATATAATATATAATAATACAGAGGTGCTGAAAAGTCCCGGGACGGTCTAATAACTTTTGAACTAATTACAATATAAGAACCAAAATTTACATCAAGCTTTTGCTCATATAAAACTATTATTTTATGTATTTCACCATCATATCCTGCTTATAGGGGACGTCCCGCTAGGGGTTGGTGAAAATTCTTAAATAGAAGCATAGGTCGAGTCGTACATCAAATTAAAGCTCTTTTAATTAGAAACATTTTGGCGAAAATCTGACGTAAAACAGTTGACGCATTACAAAATGGCGGACACTCAAAGATTATAAAAATACAGAATTTTTCAAATGCAAACATTCTGGTTGTTAGAGAAAACTGAGACACTTAATCTTTTATTTTACTTCTTTTACTTCAAATCACTTACCAAAACAGTTATAACAAATATGTTCAAAGTGTTTGCCTTCAGTTTGCTGACAATATCCCAATCGATTGTAGAACGCTGATATCGCATTGTTTATCTGGAAATTCCTTATCAGCAGGTAAGGTTATTACCTTCCTTATCTGGAAGGTAATCAGCTGGAGCAAACAAGACCAAAAAGACAACAATGAAATTGCCAGCTGACAGATACAGTTGTTTTATCAACTCAGTCACTTAGAAGTCTTCAAGCCCTAATTTTGCAAGTAGTTTCAGTAGTGCTAGTTTATTTTGCTATGGCGCTTTCCGAGAGAGAAAGAATAACTTTATTAATTATGCGCGGGTTTGGTGACCGTATTAGATCATGTGATGAGGTAAGGCATCTGTTTAATGAAAATATCTGGTTTCAGCAAGACGGAGCCCCTCCACATTATGGTGTACATGTACGACATTCTTTAGACAATGTCTTTCCACATAAGTGGATTGGTAGAAGAGGAACAATAGAATGGCCTGCCCGTTCTCCAGATTTGTCCCCTTTAGACTACTTCTTTTGGGGCTACCTCAAAGAAAAAGTGTTTAAAACAAAACCTAAAAATTTGGATGAGTTGAGAAACCGTATTGTAAGAGAAGCTCAGGGTGTTCCTGTCCAAGCTTTAAACAATGCGATATCAGCATTCTACAATCGATTGGGATATTGTCAGCAAACTGAAGGCAAACACTTTGAACATTTGTTATAACTGTTTTGGTAAGTGATTTGAAAATAAAAGAAGTAAAATAAAAGATTAAGTGTCTCAGTTTTCTCTAACAACCAGAATGTTTGCATTTGAAAAATTCTGTATTTTATAATCTTTTGAGTGTCCGCCATTTTGTAATGCGTCAACTGTTTTACGTCAGATTTTCGCCAAAATGTTTCTAATTAAAAGAGCTTTAATTTGATGTACGACTCGACCTATGCTTCTATTTAAGAATTTTCACCAACCCCTAGCGGGACGTCCCCCATAAGCAGGATATGATGGTGAAATACATAAAATAATAGTTTTATATGAGCAAAATCTTGATGTAAATTTTGGTTCTTATATTGTAATTAGTTCAAAAAGTTATTAGACCGTCCCGGGACTTTTCAGCACCCCTGTATATACTAGCATGATTTATTAAAGGCACTTTGACGGGTTTTGTTGAGGTCAGAAACAACAATCACTATTTATGAAATGATGTAGAGTGCGAGACTATCGGTAAAAACAGAAATCTTGACTGCGCATCTACCTTGTTGTAACATAACATGGTTTTGCAAGTTTTACAGTGGTAATTCTCAATTTTAACTATTTGTATTGAGAAAAACACACGATCCTAATGCCAAATAACACTCTACATTGTAGTTACGTGTATATTGTTATTGTTTACTGTCAATTCATTACCAAGGGTCTATTAACGTCTATTCCATTAAACCGGTATCTCGGTATAATTAATTCTCAATTTTACCAGAACAAATTTCGAAGAATAAACTGAGGTTACAAATTCTACGTCTGTGTGTTCACAATAACGCGATGTCTTGTGTGAGCAGTACAGGGTAGCGGCTGAGGGATACAAATGATCCTTCTGTCCAATACATCGTATATTATTTAGGGGTGTGTTGGTATTATTACTGTTATATCATCACATACCTGAGTTCTCACAAGTTATTTTTGCGATTAATTGTGGAATTGAAGTTCTCATGGAACAGTGTTGACGTAAATATGTTAATATTTAATTTGTAAATATTACCACCATGGTGATAAATGTTTTGCAAGGAAACATAATTCGGACTTTTGAAATTATGTATATTTATAATTACGCAACATTTAATTTAGTAGTATATTAATAGTACTTTAATAATTGTTCTAATAATAATAAGTGCATATAATACTTTAGATTTTTAAAAATTAAACAGTATTTAAATTTACGTTTCTAATATATGTTTTTTCTAATACTAAAGTCCTCCAACCTTGTTCAGGATAATACTTTATAAAATATATTTTATACGCCGTCTATTACCGATTTTGTATAAGAAAATTTACCTTTAATTATTTTCAATACAGTGATAAAATAAGAAACGGTGTAGTTTGATATTGATGAGGAGCTGTACACTTCAACACAAACAATAAAGAAACCTTTCAATTGCCGCCTTTAGAAAGGTCGATAACGAAGTTATAATGTGTTTTCGAATTGCTTTTAGTTTTCATAAATCATTCCAGTTTTCTCATTTGAACTTTAATGGATGTCATTTTTTATGCAATGTTGTTTTATGATTCATTTTCATTCATTCGTTGCTTTTTAGGATGAATTCAATAATGTTAAGAACATTTTCAAAATTCATTCTCTATTTTTTTTTTATCCAAATGGAAAATATTAACAGCAAAATACATATATTCAAATGAGATGAATATTAATCAGATTTTTTATTTTTAGTCACTATTCCAGATTCTGTGTAATTCAAAGTGCTTTAACATTAACTTAATATTACATTAGAAGTATATTTGTAGTTTTAGACAAAGTAAATTTACGTTTACACTATTATAAATTTCTGCAAGTATGTAAAAAAGTATAAAAAATGTAAATAATTCATTTGCATATACCATGTAATTTTTAGGAGTGGTACACCAAAAATATGTTATCTGGTCTGCGCGTGTGGACGTATGAGGGCATGTTCCATACGATCTCGAGACAGCGGAGACATTGAAGGATCTAAGTTGGTCTATTGAATAATGAGACACAGCCACAAGATAAAATTTTTAACTCATGTTCGTAGACCGAAATTAATTTAGAATAGCTGGAACTAAACACTTTTTATTGAAGTAAAATTCTTAGTTTTGTTTCTTGATACGATCAGCAAGCAAACTTAAGTATGGCATCCGAAATACTCTATTTAGCCAAAAGTGCTACTACACATGCACAAAATGAAAATATTTTTTGGAAATCACTAAGAGTGGATAGCTTAACTTGCAAAGCCTAAGTTTTGCGGGGAAATAATTTACTCCTAGTTGCAGTTAAGCTATCCACTCTTAGTGATTTCCACAAAATATTTTCATTTTGTGCATGTGTAGTAGCACTTTTGGCTAAATAGAGTATTTCGGATGCCATACTTAAGTTTGCTTGCTGATCGTATCAAGAAACAAGACTAAGAATGTAATAATTCATGTTTATATAGAGCGTTAATGTGATTATTTTAATTCTTCCACTTCTTCACTAATCGGAAGTATATATATCTCATGGATAGAAAAAAACCCTCTGAATAAAAAAAGCTACATAAATATCAGATTAGATTTTTGAACTTGAAGTAAACTTCTTTAAGTGTCAAAGATGACACCAAACGTCCTGATGCCTTTCTGGCAAACAATATCAAACAGTATTCTTTTTGGAAATCCAATCATCGAGGGTACCAAGAGGAAATAGGTCCACTGCTATTTATTCTTTATGTAATTTAGTTATAAAATAAAAAAACAGGCATCCCGTTTTATTTTTTGCTGGTGATCTTGCATTCCATGATTAAAAAGTAATCATGCCGATCTGCAAATGGTCCTTAAAGACTAAGGAAGGTAAAAAATTATGGATTCACTCCAATGGGCTCATGCCTAAACGGTTCGAAAAATCAGATTTTACAGTTTTTTACTTACTATTTAGTGAACGCTCTAAAATCAGCTGATCAGAACATCAAATTGAGCGTATAAAAATAGTTCAGCATGACTCTTTCACGTAATTTTTAAAATCCATTAAAACCTTACTTAACTATCTCCTATCTATGTATCTTACTTACGTATTTTTGTGTTCAAAATTGCAAAATATTTGAGAATAATATGTAATTTAAGTTATTATGAATCATATTATTAAATTATTTAGAGAACACCAACATTTCCATATAGTTACATTTATTTGACCTTTTTTAATACAAGTGCTGCTTTACTAAATAACTACTTATCACAAAACTATTATTCTGTTAGGCGTGATACTTTAAGTACTCTATACACCACTTAAAGTTACACAGACAAGGACCACATTCGTTCTTTTATCCTTTTTGAAATCTCTTAGTTGTTTTCCTTGTTTTTTGAAATATAAATTCATTTAAACGCTAAAGATTCACCTAAGGAGCTGACTTCTGAGTCTGATATTTTTTCCCAGCCAGAAGTTGTAAAATTCCCAACAAACTTGTTAAAATATGGTATATATTTCAATACGGGTTTATTTAGTCTTAGTTTATCTCGGCAATTCATATGATCCCAACATGTTATATAGACATAAAATTTGTATTTAATATACATTTATCTTAATCAAGAGTATTTTAATGGTTTTGAAAAGATGGGCGTTACAAATCTTCCAAATGAAATACTTTTAAAAGATTTATAAATATTTATAAATGAAATACTGCATAAAATGAGAGATCCTGAAACTAATATAAGCTCAAAACCATATTTAACTAAAATCAAATGCAAATAACAGAAAATGCTACTAGAAATGAAACCATATATTGGTTGGTAGTATTACTCTTTCTACTGATTTGACTTGTTTTCTATATGATGTTAATGAAACAAATTTGAACAAGATAATAAAGATATACGATTTATTCCAAAGGATACCCCAAAACAACTCATACGTAGTATTTTTATATTACAACAGTTTTGACACAACATTAGTTGGAATGTTGCAGAAGTTTAATTATAGATAAATTTTGCGCATGCATGATGTTCGAACTTATATTAAAGTTTAAAAGAATATTTTTTGTTTAAACACTCGTTTTAAGGCATTTGAGTTGCAAAATAAATAGTTCTCAAATTAGCAAAAGGCATATTAAAGACAAATAAAAAACCTGTTTGATATCTGTAATAGGTGTTCATAAAATAAATTTAAAACAAACATAGAAAACTAAAAGTTTATAAGAACGTTTTGTTTATTCTTACGTCACAACATTCATAAATCAAAAATTTAACATCACGAAATTACAAATATTAATAAACGCAAAATGTATGTAGGTGGATGGAGATGAGATATGATATTAAATGACACACACAATATATTAATATTAATATTTCACGGTTTTCTGAAATCGAAGAACGTCAATTTAGTGGGACCGGATATCGCTGGATTCAATTACTGTAATCCGTGCTGAGACCGGAATATAAGCTGAATATCAATGACCACAGTGTTTACTATGATGAGTCGTTTCCTCTCCGTTCATTCTGTGTAATCATTTAAATCATTCTCCACCAGGACTTGATATATATATATATATATATATATATATATATATATATATATATATATATAAGTAGATATGAATATGAGGGTTCTAGCGCACTTTTGGGACAGACAGAAAATCAATGTAAAATACTGTCCATTGAACCATAAACAAATCTGAGAAATCACGAATGTTAAATAACCGAATCTTTAGCTGTTTTACTGTTCAATGTTTGCTTCTACATTTATAAGCTGTTTTAATGAAAAAATCCAGAAATCTTAATAAAAAATCTATAAACGGAAATAATGAAATTTGCTAACAATCACTCGAGAAGTCGGGGAGAATGTGAGTAAAACCGCATTCTTTTCACGAGGTTCTTCATTTACTTTCTCCAAATGTACTATAAAATCATCAAAGATTTCAGGTTTAAAATCGTAGTCAAATTCAATGTCCAAATATTGAAAGATTATAGGTAAAATCTTCTCATAATAAACGTGTGTATTTAAACCTACAAACCTAATGTATTCTTTGAAAAGGAAAATAATTTTGTCAACTGTTCCAAGAGATAAGTAAAAATTTTTGTTCTGTTTTCTAAATTCTGTAACAAAATGTGTTTGCTTCTTGTCTCCATATTGTAATTTTCTAAGCAGGTTATTCAAATATGTTAATTTATTTCGAAATTTCTTAGGCTTAGGTCTTTCGTACAAAATTAAATTACAATCTCTACAAACTAATCTTTTATCAATAATTTCTCCTCTATTATAACACTTGTAACAGTTGGCATTATACTCTTCCATTTTTACAAAAAGAATAAATGGAAGCTATGGAACTAAGTCTGCCGAGATATAAATTTTTCAGCGCAAATGTTTATGTTTATATTTCAACTACCGAGATAAAAAGAAATAATTTCATTCTATTGTACAACTATTTAGGATATTTTGTTTATGATTACAAAGATTATTCCGGAAGAAATCGAGATTTTTTCATCAGCGAAAGAGTATATTTTTGAAGTTTTAGAAGGAATGAAAGAGAACAATATGAACATCATTAACTACTGAATTTCTCTAATATCGTTCTTAATCACGTCATAGGCTAAAAATTTCTCAGAAACCACAATCACATAACAAATCGCGTTTTGTAACAGCATTTTGAAAATCCATATTGATAATTATATCGTTCTTTGAACTAGAAATATTTGTCAAACTCTTTGTTGTATCAATGACATAAATGGGTCTATTTGCTATAAATTCTTTGGGGTTTGTAATACATTTCCATATTTTTGTAGTAAACTTTCTTAAAATCTTGATACATCTGATACATGATTCTGAAAAGACCACCGGAAATGTTTAAATTTTGTAATTCATCTGGATAATAAGAACCATTCAATTTTACTCTGATATTTTTTACATCCAAACTATCGAACTTTGAAGGATTTTTTTCTTGATTATTCTGTCTATCTGTTTGAAAACCAATGATAACGAACTTGGGATTGAAGATATTTCTATAAATATTTGTGATATCGAACGAATAAGTTGTTCCGGAAATACCTTTTTGTTCAATACATTGCCAATCTAGAAAATTAAACGTGATGTTTTGAGATTTTATAATTTCATTAATCAACCTAATTTTACTCGTGGTTTTGTAATCAATCATCGGAACTCTAATGAAAACCTCGTTAATTGTAATTTTGCCATCAACAGGCATAACATTTCCAGTTGCAGTCTTCAGAATCACATCATCGTCCTTCTGCTCTTATAAAACTTAGATAAAATCCTCCTTTATAGATCGGAATAGTAACATTTTCAAAAAATCCTAAGCCGAAATGTGCTAAATCACCGACCGCTTCAAATTGTCCAAATTTAAAAGTTGATTCAAAACTGTTTGAAAATACATCACTTTTGGAATAACAAATAGTTTCCTTTAATTGTGCTTAATTGGCCACAGTTTTCGACTTCTTCTATCAATTTATTGTGTTTTCTTACTTCAATCTTAGAAAATAAAAACGGTATAAAATTATCGATTAATCTAACATTATCAGTTCCAAGATATGCTTGACCATCTTGTTTTGTTAAAGTTCCAGAAATATAAAACTGGAAGTTAGACGAGCAAAAGTTATCTCCAAAATCAATATTAAACTCAGTTCTTTTATTCGGTTCATTCAAATGTTGTTTACTAATTGGATAGAAATTTTTAAACTCCGCCCTTTCAATATCACTAGCATACTTTCTGTAGTCCACCATTTAATAAGAGAAAATTTAAACATCATGTATAAGAAAGATATCATTTTTTTCATCGATCTAATGTACGTTTTTATAAGAAAAGATATAAATTAGAGTCATTTTTTAATGATCTACTTCGTCATATTCAGGATTCTCTTCCTTAAATTTTGCAATTTCGGCCACATATTTCAATAAAATCTGCACAGGATAGTAACCGCTATCTATAATATTGTTCCAATCAACTGTATCTTTATTTTCATCCAAAAACTTTAGACTCAAGTGTTGATAGAGACAAAGAACAGACATATGATCTTTTAATTGATAATGTATATTTTCTTGAATGAACTCTGGGGACAGAGTTTGATATTTAGCAATGTTATACCAATTCAATTTGTTTACGTATAATCTCATCATATCTTCGGATAATTCATATTTTTGAGAAATGTCATCCCAATGTTCTTTTTTCAAATCTCTTTCGTGTTGCATGATAAAAAGATCGAAAGCACTGTAATGTCCCGCCATCTCTATTTATTAAGAAAAAATTTCAAGTTTTATAAATTGACTCTTTTTTGAGTTACATTCAGCACATTTTCCCGAAATTCTTTTAACTCCATTGATGTTTGCATAGTATTTTATATCATTTGTTGCAGTTTTTTCTTTACATCTCACACAATATATGAGCGCCATTTATATAAGGAAATTTTATCATGCATAAAACCCTACGCGAATACCTATTTCAGTAAGATCTTCCTCCATATTATTAAGTTTTTTTTCTAATTTTTGAAATTTGACAGCATAAGAATCATTGTATTCAACAAATTTATGACCAATATTCTCAAAAGTTTTCGTAGCATCTAAACTAAACTTATCAAAAGACTCTTTAAAATTAGTAAGTTTTTCATTAATTTCACCAACATCGTCTACTGATCTTCTATTTCTGGCTTCTAACTTATCATAGACTTCTGTCGTAAAATCTTTAACATGCTGTTTATGATTCTCATAATTTTGTTTTAGTTCATTAAACATTTTAATAGGATCTTCTAATTGAATCATTACAACAACATCAAATGGATTAATTCCTTTACTAATACCGCTAATTCTTTTTCCTTTAAAATCTAAGGCATTTTTAACATTCGGATCATGTAAATCAACAATATCGATGTTTTCTGATAATTTTAGAGGTTTTAAAATTTGTTCTTTAACAACAACATCATGTTTGTCAATACCAGGTCGAACACCGACAATTCTTTTTTTATTAGCCAAACTAACATAATTCTTTTCAACTTTGATCGCTTCAGTAATTTTATCAGCTTTTTCGATATGAGACATTAAATTGGTAAATAATTTTTTTACACCATCATCAACTTCTTTTTCCAATGTTTTTATTTTATCAGCAACTTCATTTGAACTCATGAAATTTGAAAGTTTGTTATCATATTCTGCTTTAAAATCTTCAATCTCGACAGCAAACATATCTGAATCTGGAAGGTTTTGTAATAAATTTTCTAACTTGTTATCAAACTCATTTCTCAAACTATCAAAATTGAAACTATTATCTACATTTTGAATAATTTGTGTACCAAATACGTCAAAAATATTTTGTGAATCCATATTTATTAAGCAATAATTTGTTAACAACTTCTTTAAAATCTTTACCATTACTCAGTTCATTCAAAACAAAAACACACAAATGTCCACAAATTGGGGGATCTTTATAGTCTTGAATCTGAGAGTCATTGTAGTAGACGCTTGATTTTTTCAAATATTTAATCAATTCTATAGGTGGTTTGTCCTCAATTCTTCCATACGAATCAAAATAACATGCATTCTTATCATTTTTATAATAACAAATCCAATGCGTTCCACTTCCCATAATCGAGTCTAAATTCACAATTCCACATTCGAATTTCTTAACTTTTTCGGGTAATGTATCTCTCATGAAAATTCCTCTAAAATGTTTAATATTTTTGCAGATTTCTTCCAATTCCCCGAATGTTAAAGGTTTAAATTTTTTTTTCAATGTTTGATTTCACGTAATTCAAAGTTTTTTTCATCTAATCCAGATCCTGTAACATCTTCCAACTCTTTATCTAACCAATTTAAAATGTTTCGAACAATAGGAATCACATCTTTTTTAACGATTGGAGCAGCTTTACGAACATAAGGAACAACATTTTTAACAACTGGAATATTTTTCTCCAAAATCTAATAAATCTTTCAAAAGTCCACCATTTTTAAGTTCTTTCAACTGATTATAAGAAAATTCTATTCTGGTTCCTTTATTGTTTTTCTTATGTTTTTCGAGTTTATTGTATTGTCTATTTGTTAAAAATATCTTATCTTCGCCATTTTTTAGTTGATCTATTTTAAATTGAATACTAACGGGTATTTTTTTCTTAAAAGCGGATTTTATTTTTTCTTTCTGATTTTTACTGAAATTTACGTTCACCTCCATTTATATAGTTAAAATTTCAAGTTCTCTTCAATTCCCATTCCTAGTTTTCTCTTCAAAAACATTGCTCCAACTGTTGGAAGTGCAACAAATCTTTCACCTAAACTAGCATCTTTTGATAAAAATCTATCCATTGCCTTATCTTGCAAAGTTTTATCCGCAATATGTCTGGAATTTGTGTCTCTATGTTTTGCATAAAAAATATCGTGTTCCATAGCAGCTTGGTCTAATTTATTTATACCAGGATCTCCTCTTTTTAGTCTTTTTTCGAGTTTTGTGCCAGGCCCCAGATACTGATAAGTTGGTACGTGTAATTCAAAAGGTAAATTGTTGATAAAATCATTCAAAAGTCCGCTACCTTCAATCATAGATGAACTTATTGCTGGCAAAACTCGCTTTAAATATTTAATTCCATCAGGTTTTTCAATCAATTCATCAAGTTTGTTCGAAATAAAATCTTTAATCGCTTTCTTTTCATTCAAAAAATTGTTATTTCCAGCCTTCTCTTGAGCATAAATATAATTAATAATTCCATCGAGTTTTGTCAAATCGTCGATATATCTGTACTCAATCTTATTATCATTGTATTTTCTTACACCTGATCCTTCGATTCGTTTTTCCCAAATTGGTTTAATCAAATTGAGATATTTTTTACCTTTACTTGACTTTGGTTTCTTAGTTGATGGATCATTATTTTTGTAAATTGAATCAGATTTCCATAAAATTTCAGTATACTTTTTCAAGTCTTCTTCAGAATATAAACCGTCTTTTGGAACATCAGTGCCTGTTAATAATCTCCATAAACCTTGAGTTCCTTCATATGTTTTTTCATTAATAATGATATCATTATGCTCAAAATTCACGGGCAAATTTCCAATCATAAAACTTTTCTTTTTTCTGTCCCAATACAAACCAAATTTATCATCCTTTGCTCTAGGAAGGAATTTTTTACCAATTTCACCAATTATTATATCCGTTGTTCCAGGACTTATTGGTTCAACTATGGTAGAGTCTTCAATGATTCGAGGTCTAAATGGTGTTGAAGATGGTAATTTTGGCAATTCAAACTCAGATTCTGGTATCGAAATATCGGCAAACTGTCGTACAACTGGAACCAAATTCATTAAATTTTGATTATCGCTTAAAACATTTTCAATTTTGCCCTCAACATTTTTTATTGCAGAAGTTACAGGTTGATTAATTTTTTGAATAAGTTCTTGTTCTTCTTCATCCATTCGAATCTGTTCTTTAAATTCTTTGATTAATTTCTTAACGATTTGATCAAGTTTTTTCGCTTCTTCAGAAGTTACGTTCGCCATTTATTTAGGAAAATTTTGAAACGTGGAACGTAAAACGTGAACGTGGAACGTAAAAACGTGAACGTGGAACGTAAAAACGTGAACGTGGAACGTAAAACGTGAACGTTGAACGTAAAACGTGAACACGAAACGTAAAACACGAACGTGAAACACGAACGTAAAACGTGAACACGAAGCGTGAAAACGTGAACGTGGAACGTAAAACGTGAACACAAAGCGTGAAAACGTGAACAGATTTACCGTTTTTTCAGTTGTTTTCATAATGTAAATAAAAAGTAAAGATAATGTAAAAATAATTGTAACAAATATTTTATCGAGTAAATTTGTCAGACCACTAAGCAGCATTTATATCAGAAAATTTATTCAAATATTTGCCATTTTTAGGCTTCAAAGTTAGATTAATAGTTAAAAATCCGTAGTCTTCCTTCCAAATTTTATCACATAACTCAATAAAGTGGTTTAAAACTCATATCAGATCCCACATAATTGTTATAAATCTTTCTCGAATAGTGATCGTCTTGCTTAAAAAACACACAACATATTCAAATTATTTCTAATAACTTGTTTATCAACCTTTGAAAAGCATTGAGAAAGATAGATACAAGATATGTTTTTGTGACGAGACATTACAAAATATTCCTTAATAACGTCCTGATTTTCTAAATTACAATCATCAAAAACGATTAACGAATTGGGTTTACATTCGCTTAACGGAACTATGTCCTCGGAAGCATTATAAAAATGTGATATTTCTTTGCTTAAGTTCTTATCAACATTTTCAAATCTTTCTTGTAATTTTTTATAGGCGTCTTGTTCTAAAGATTTACTAAAAACATACAAATTGGAATAAGGAATCAACCTATTGTAGATAAAATTCAATAATAAAGTTGTTTTTCCACATCCACTTGAACCAACAATTAACAATCTGATTGGTTGATCTTTCTTATTTTCTTCAAACGTTTGAAGTTTTATCTGATCTTTTTGCTTTAAAAATTTCTCCATTTAAATAGAAGATTTTCATCTTGAAGCAACGCTTGCGAAAATGAAGCTGTTCAAGTTGACTTCAGAAAGCTCTAAATTAGTTTTAAACTTGGAACATCCTATACACTTAGAGGAAGAATCAAATTATTTTATCGGTTTAAGCGGTTTTTATTCTGACAATTTTGTAATAAATATTAGTGAAAGTTCTCCTTATTGTATAGGATTTAGTGAGAAGAACATAACAAAATATTATGGTTTAAACAAAGGATATTATACTTTCGATCAAATAAAAAATTCCCTTAAAAATTATCTGAAAACATTCAAACAATCAGATAAATCTTTAAACTTTGACGAAAATAAGTTTGAAATGCAAAAAAATTATCTTTCTAATAAAATTCAAATAAAATCACCAGTAAAGAATAATGTTTTCAACAATTATTGTGGAATTGTTAGGGTTTGTTCAAGAAACTATTGAGCCAAATCAGGTATATTTAGGAAATAAAACGCCAAAATTTAGACCGTTTGATGTAATTGAAGTACATTGTAATCTCGTTGAACCTAGTTTTGAAAATCATACCGAACATTTACACAAAGAATCGGAAATTTTGTACACATTTTTCCCAAATGTTGCTTATGGATCAAAAATCAGTGAAAAACCAAATGAAATCGATTATATTCCAATTAGAAAAAAATATTAAAAGAATTCAAAAAATCGTTCTGACTATTCAAGACTCTGAAGGAAATCTATTAAATAATGAGAGTAAAACAACAATATATTTAAGATTGTCGAAAGAATGATTAATCAAGGGGGGAACGAATCGTTCTTACCTTCAAATTTTCAAGAAAACAACTTTTGAATGTATAAATTACAGGAGTCTATCCCATAGACCCCTTAACAATCTTCATCCTGACACTGTTTTTATCAATGAATCTGGCCTTCATTCTCAAAATAAAAATTACTAGTTAAATTTCTTTTCTATCTAATGGAATTAGTTGTAGACCTGCTCAATAATCAACTTAGATTTAAAAGCAAACATATCTTTACAATTGTTGACGAAAATAATGAATTTTGGTTTAAGGCGAAAGATGTTGCAGAAATATTAGAATATGAAAACACTAGACAAGCAATCATATTAAACGTTGATGATGATGACAAAATTCAATATTTTTACTTAAAAAACAAGGGTCTATTCGAATGGCCCCTTAACAATCTTCATCCCTGTACTGTTTTTATTAATGAACCAGGTCTCTCAAAATAAAAATTGCTTGTTAAATTTTTTCTATCTAAATGGAGTCAGTCATAGATCTAAGAAATAATCAACTAAAATTCAATAATAAAGAAATTTTAACAATTGTTGACGAAAATAATGAATTTTGGTTTAAGGCTAAAGATGTTGCAGAAATATTGGAATATAACAATACAGAAAAAGCGATTAGAAATAATGTCGATGAAGGTGACAAATCTCAATACTTTTATCTAAAAGATAAGGTAGCCCTCGAGGGCCACCTCGCAAATATTCACAAAGATACTATTTTCATTAATGAATCAGGACTTTATTCGTTAATTTTAAGATCTCATAAAATAGAAGCAAAAAGCTTTCAACAATGGGTTACGAGAGATGTTTTACCAAGTATTCGTAAATTTGGTGTGTACAAACTTGAAAAACGAAAATAAGCAGTTAAAAGATGAAATAAAACAGTTACAAATTTCAGGTCAAATGAAATCCTTGAAAATAGAGAATCAAGAATTGCGAATGGAATTAATGAAGAGAGATATGATATGTAAAAATTTTGATAAGAAAAAGCACCATGTTTTTGTATTAATTAAGAAGAATCACATGTGGGAATATCCTTATTACGTTATCAGAACTCAGAAACGAGAAATACCAAACCGATTAAAACATCTAAAAATAAATTATCCTGAATTAGAGATTTTGTTCATTGATGACGAACCAAATTCTATCAATCTCTACAACCAAATGAAAGAATCTTTGAATATTTTATACAACGGAAATCATTTTACTACAAATATGGCAGAATCTCGACTGATTTATAGAATATCTAAATTACACGATGAAAATGTTTCTAAATTTTACTAAAAACTCTCGATTTATTATATTTTGTTTGTAAATGTTTAGCATAACTAGGTAACCATCGTAGAATTTTTTTTTCATATTCACAAGGCATTTCGTTTTTATAACTTTCGCTGAAAATTTTTTTAGCACAATCTTTGCAAAAAGCATCTTTTCTATCTTTACTATACTGCCAGTTATTAAATTCAGAAATATTTTTAATTTCTTTACAAAAGTAACACTTTTTCTCTTCTAAAGTTAATTTGTCCATTTTATCATATAATTCCTTACAATAACAGTCTTTTCTATTCTCTTCTTGACACTTTGTACGTTTCTTTTGAGACTCCATTTATATAGAACAAATTATTACACGATGAAAATGTTAAACTCTTAACTTATGATATTTGGTTTGTAAATGTTTTTGATAATTATTTAACCATTTTATAGTTCTTCCACATTCACATTGAGTATCTTCATAATATAATCTATGAAGATTCTTCTTTACACAATCTTTACAATATGAGTCTTTCTTATCTCTACTATAGTGATCAATATTAAACTCTGAAATTTTTTTAGTTTCTTTACATTTAAGACATTCTTTATCTTCCAAAGTTAATTTTTCTATTTTATCATATAATTCTTTATGATATTCCCTTTCACAATCTTTACAATTATAAATAATTCCATCTTTTCTATTCTTATCTTTATAAAATTCTTCAAAACCTTTTAATTCTTTGCACATTGAACATTTCTTTTGGGCCTCCATTTATATAGAAAAAATCTTTGACTTTCTCAATTCATATTCATAAAACTTTCCGGTTATTTCTTCATTATTTAAATCTTTTATACTATAAGTTACAGGATCTGTGTTATTAATTTGATAAATCACAAAGATTTCTCTTGACCAATTGTTCTTATATTTGTTCGAAAATGTTTGTTTTTTACTAACAATTCTTACATGATCATTGACTTTAAATTTAGTTTTCGTGTGAATTTCAGGTGGAACATACTTGAAAACGGTCTCTAATAACTCCTTTTCTGCATCCTTATCTACGTCTTTCGGTTTCATTTTGATTGTGCTGTGAACTGTATCGTTATAATTGTTTACGATTTCTTGAAGAATATCGATCCATTTAAAGTTTTTATTAATCTCAAAAATTACTTTCATTCTCTCATTTTGAGTTCTGTTATATCTCTCTACAATACTTGATTTCTCTTCGTTTTCAGTATGATAAATCTTGATGTCGTATTTTCTCAAAACATCGTTAAATTCTTTATTTTTAAACTCTAAACCCTTATCTGTATGAAGTAGGTTTGGAGGTTTGTGATTGATCCTTATAGCATCTTTTACTATATCTTCGAAAGCTTTTGAAACATCCTTGCCATTTTTTCTTTTGATAGCTCTTGACCAAGCATATTTTGAGAAAGTATCAATAACATTTAACATATACTTAAATCCATCATTTTGATCTGAATAATTAGACATTATAACTAAATCTGCTGCCCATAAATCGTCAATTCCTAAAGTTATAATTTTTCTCTTTTTAAACTTCTTTCGTACCGGTGCATGAATTTCTCTAGCTTCAATCTCTATTTCTTCTTTATTCTTCAATTCTTTCTTTAACTTGTTTTTCATTTGGATTCTTTATAAATTTACTCTTATTTGTCTTACATTTTGAACATTTTGCTGCAATTCTATACAATCCGTTTTGAGTTTGAACGATTTTAGAATCTATATTTTTCGTTTTTTTCTTGCATTTGTGGCAGTGAATCAAATCATCTTCCATTTACATGTCAAAGTTTCCAAGTTTATTTAACTCATCTAATATATCAGATTTTGCTTCATTTTTATAGCCATAAGGTACTGTATCGATCTTATTTTCTAGAACGATTCTCTTATCATCTTTAGCGTTCAGTGCCAGCTTGTTTATGGTAACTGTGTACAATTCATGTTTATAGCTTTTTATTACAGTCATCTCCCTAAATTCTTCTTTATCTTCGAACAAACATCTCTTCAAGTTTTCGATATTTATTGTTTTATTTACAACGCTTCTCTTAATTCCTTTACACCTAACTGGATTTTTGTCTAGATATTTGTACGAGTACATCTTTGATCTTAAACCACAAAATTCTTCTAAAAACTTCGCTATTTAGTTCGTCTTTGAATTTTCCTATGACTTTCTTATTTTTAGTAGTGAAACATTCATGATCTTTTGGATAATCGCTCGTATCAAAGTCCTCTATATTTTCTTTAATAATTTTAAAAGGATCTCGTTTCAATTCTAGGAAATAACTGTCTGTATCCATGTAACACAGATTCAAATCTGGATCAAACTTCTTTAATTTGTTGTAATAAAACTCGTACATTAGCAATTTTGAGAGGTCGAGAACTGAAAATCCTATGTAAATCGGTTTGTTAAATTTAACCTTTTGTTTGTACATGTGACTCGCTATACAGTTGTCGTCAAAGATATTGAAACATTTGAAATTCGTTTTCTTAGCTTGTTTCATTGAAAATTCTTCGTTTCCTAGTTTAATATCACATCTATTTCTTACATTTTTCCATCGATTTTCCAAAAACCGAGTTGTTCATAAGCTTATAAAAGTCCTTCTCAAAGTCACTTATAGCCTTGGTTCTCATACTAGTATTAAAATCGATATATTCTTTCATGAAAGGTTTCTGATCAAACGCAATAACCCTATTCACATGTTTTAAAATCATACCTTGTTCTAGATAGAATTTCAAATTTCTAGAATGAACAACGTATTCAGTTTTATCCAGTAGAGTTGTGCAAAGTTTGTTTTTAAAATGTTCTGGAGCAAGAGGTAAATCTTTGTGATGTTCATGCAAATTTTGTTGGATATTCAAGATCAACTTCTAAAATATATCCATAATCTTCGTCGCCAGTGAGTTCCAAAATTGTTTCTTTCCATTCTGCTGTTGTATACGTTTTAGGATCCATCCACTTGATTTCGTTATATGGTAAATTTTGCATAAGTCCATACCCATAAAGGTTGTTTGCATCGACGTACAACAGATAGTTTTCAGGTTTTGTCTTATCAAAATCTTTCAAATATTTGTTATTTGCTTTAACATATCGTTTAATACATTGAGAAATGCCTCCGCGAATACCTTTTTCGATCATCAAATACATATTATAATCACTAATTAACTGTAATTCTATCTTCGTTAATTTTAACATAGCGTCCCATGCAAGACTGGGAGCTGTTAGATAGTGTGCTGGATCAAGTTTATAGCAATTCAAACAAATATTCCTAAAGTTTTTAAAGATATCAGCGAGCAATAGAACATCTTGAATGTTATAGAGATCGGAGTAATTTCCTAGAATTTTTACTTTTAATTTGTTCCATACATTTAAGTAGTGTTGAAAATCTTTCTCAGATATGCTCTCGTCTGTCAAAAGTGAATAGAAATCTTGAATTCTCAATTCTTCTGTGTAATCAAGTTTTTCAATACTGTCGATAAATTCATAGGGAAATATTCCTTTTCCAGATAGAATTTTAAAGATTTCTTCTTCGTCATTTGGTTGTCTATCTAGAATTGCGTTCAGACCATCTTGTATAAAATGATTTGTATGTTTGAAATCATCTTTTTTGAGGTTTTTAGCTAACTTTTCTATAGACGATGCCATAAATCTGAACGTATCTACGAAAGAAAACTTGATGAACTTTCTTGGTTTATCATCTTCAAACTCATACCCATATCCTGAATTTACTGAATAATTTATGTATTTTTCATCGGTGTTTGCGATCAAATCAACATTACCATACTGTTTAGCCAATTCTTTTATGTACAAATGAGCATCGTAATTTGACATATTGTGGCAGAAAACGGGAATATTTTGAGGAAATTTGAGATTCAAGTTACAAGATAAATGAGCTGAACCTCTAAAATTTACCTGTTAAATGACAATGATCTCGTACTTTTTTTCTTGTTTGATTATCAAAACCCTCACATTCACAAATATGACAAACGTTTGAATTTTGATATGAAATTTCTTCTTCTTCAGTTAATTTCATAGGTTTTTTGTTCTTAGAATTATATTTTGTAGCTATGTATTTCGATAATTTATTGAGCTCTTCAAACAATTTTGCAGGAACATTTGGCAAATCTTCTTCATTTTTTGCTCGATAACATATCGGCTTGTACATACGATTGGTCACATTAGACACTAAATATAGAGTAAAACCATAAGGAATGTGCTTCTGAATCTTGGTTGTAGTCGATTTTTTGCGGATTGTTTTTGCATGTGGGAATCTTCTCTAATATGCTTTCAAAATCCATATAAATAACGTAAGGATGAGAAAATTTCTTTTGATAATTAGTAAATGATGTTGTTTGACCTGGAAACGGCATAATTGGCTTACAAACTTCGTGTTGCTTGCAAATTTCTAAATGATCTGTTAAATCTCCAGATTTGTAGAAATGGCTTAAACATCTTCTGCATAGAAATTTTTTATTTTTACACTTAGATAACTGAGAAAATACAAGTTTGTTTAAATCTGTTATCAAAACATAATGAGATTTTTCATCTTGTTTTACATACAATAAATTGATTTCTAATTTGGCGTCATAAACTTCTGAAAATTTGCAACGGAACAATATTGAGTTTTTCATCAAAACTATAGACATTTACAGACATTTTCGGATAATTATACTTTGCTTTACTGCTTCGTTTTTCAAATAATTGTATATCTTTTAAAGACATAGGATAGTCGAACCCAGAAAATATCTCGTCATTTACAAATTTTTCATATTGTTTTGATCTTTCGCAGTCTCTTTCGGGTTTTTCAATAGCGCATCGGATAGAATAAATAAAGCAATAATCATCTTTATTTTTGATATTTATACAAGCTTTTTTATCTTTGATTTTCTTTGGTAAATCGATATATGATCCTGCGTTCATAAATTCGTGTTTATTAAGGCTCAAAATCAGTTGTTTACAGCGTTTTAATGTCCATCCAGAACCTCGATTTGGATGATTTGTCTGTTCTCGATGTGTTAATTTATTAAATTGCTTAGTAATAAAGTCGTTTATGTCAAAGATTTCGTCTGCTTTTATAGTAAAGTACATTGGACAAGTTTGTGTTTCACCGTTCACTAAAGTTCGTTCGTATTCGCATTCTAAAGAGAGATAACCCTTCATATTTTTAACATTTTCTTGAAAATTTCTCGATTAAACTCTTAATTTCTGACCGCATAATTGATAGATATTTGTAAATTGACATGGAATTATCGTTTAAATTTGTTAAAATGTATTGCTTGAAAAGACCGTGTATTGAGGATAAAACTTCTACATCAATGATATTTTCAGGTTTCTTATTAAGAGTTTTGTCAATTTCTTCGATCATTTCAGACTTAGTTTTATCGTTTGTTTCAACGGACAATTTCTCAGCGATTGATTGAATTTTTTCATCTTTAAATAGATTGAGATCTTTTTTACTTTCCTTAAAATTTTTCTTTAGTTCACGCAATTTTTCTATATTATACATGTTTTGGTGATCGGCAATTTGATTTTTCTTTAGCCCAAGTCTTCAAATAATTTAATTCTTTTTCATAAATATCTTTATTTTTCAGATGATTTTTCGAATTGTAATGTCGAGTATAGTAATGTTCAAAAACATCTTTTTTGCAGTATGGACATGATACCTTTTTCCTCTCCATTTAAATAGGGAAAATTTCTTAACTAATAATTTGAAAAGGTATTGATTTTTACTTGAATTTGACAGAAATCAGCACAAATTGTAGTAAAACAGCTGTAGATTCTTCTATTTATTATAGAAAAATCTGTAAACTAAGACTTAAAATTTTTGAAAAAATAGTATAATTATAGGACAAAATAGTACTATATTGGTTTGTAGGGGGCAATTTAAATTCTTTATACTATTTTTTCAATATTTTTTTCTTATGTAAATGGAGCTACTAAAGGAATTAAATGAGGTTGGTGATTTAAAGTTCAAAGAATATAAGAAATTGATTGATTTAGAAGAAAATAAGAAGTATAAAATTGTGACATTGGATAAAATGAAAGATAAATTCGGGCTTACAATAATTGCCGAGTTGGAAGATTATAAAGTACACTTACCGAACAGATTTTTGACTGTTTTGGATGAAAAAAAGATTAAAGAATTGAATAAAAATGATAAATTACACTTGATTGTTACTGGAAAGAAGACTATTAAAGATAAAGACTGTGTTACAATTAACTTCGTGGAATAAAGATTTCGAAGATTTCTGGATTTTTTTCATTTAAAACAGCTTATAAATGTAGAAGCAAACATTGAACAGTAAAACAGCTAAAGATTCGGTTATTTAACATTCGTGCTTTCCTGTTAGATTTCTTAGATTTGTTTATTGTTCAATGGACAGTATTTTACATTGATTTTCTGTCTGTCCCAAAAGTGCGCTAGAACCCTCATATTCATATCTACTTATATATATATATATATTATATATATATATATATATATATATATATATATATATAAGTAGATATGAATGTAAGGGTTCTAGACCACTTTTGGGACAGACAGAAAATCAAGGGAAAATACTGTTTAAAGGACAATAAACGAATCTGTAAAATCAAACAGTAAGGGGTTCCTAGACCACTTTTGGGACAGTCAGAAAATCAATGTAAAATACTGTCCATTGAACCATAAACAAATCTAAGAAATCTAACAGGAAACCACGAATGTAAAATACTGTCCATTGAACCATAAACAAATCTAAGAAATCTAACAGGAAACCACGAATGGAAAATAACCGAATCTATAGCTGTTTTACTGTTCATTGTAGGCTTCTAATTTCTTAAGCTGTTTAATGAAAAAATCCAGAAATCTTTAAAATCTTTACCAGTACTCAGTTCATTCAAAACAAAAAAACACTATAAATGACCACAAATTGGGGGATCTTTATAGTCTTGAATCTGAGAGTCATTGTAGTAGACGCTTGATTTTTTCAAATATTTGATCAATTCTATAGGTGGTTTGTCCTCAATTCTTCCATACGAATCAAAATAACATGCATTCTTATTCATTTTTATAATAACAAACCCAATGCGTTCCACTCCCCAAAATCGAGTCTAAATTCACAATTCCACATTCAAATTTCTTAACTTTTTCAGGTAATGTATCTCTCATGAAAATTCCTCTAAAATGTTTAATGTTTTTGCAGATTTCTTCCAATTCTCCGAATGTTAAAGGTTCAAAATTTTTTTTCCGATGTTTGATTTCACGTAATTCAAAGTTTTTTCATCTAATCCAGATCCTGTAACATCTTCCAACTCTTTATCTAAACCAATTTAAAATGTTTCGAACAATAGGAATCACATCTTTTTTAACGATTGGAGCAGCTTTACGAACATAAGGAACAACATTTTTTAACAACTGGAATATTTTCTCCAAAATCTAATAAATCTTTCAAAAGACCACCATTTTTAAGTTCTTTCAACTGATTATAAGAAAATTCTATTCTGGTTCCTTTACTGTTTTTCTTATGTTTTTCGAGTTTATTGTTATTGTCTATTTGTTAAAAATATCTTATCTTCGCCATTTTTTAGTTGATCTATTTTAAATTGAATACTAACGGGTATTTTTTTCTTAAAAGCGGATTTTATTTTTTCTTTCTGATTTTTGCTGAAATTTACATTCACCTCCATTTATATAGTTAAAATTTCAAGTTCTCTTCAATTCCCATTCCTAGTTTTCTCTTCAAAAACATTGCTCCAACTGTTGGAAGTGCAACCAAATCTTTCACCTAAGCTAGCATCTTTTGATAAAAAATCTATCCATTGCCTTATCTTGCAAAAACTTTATCTGCTATATGTCTGGAATTTGTGTCTATATGTTTTGCATAAAAAATATCGTGTTCCATAGCAGCTTGATCTAATTTATTTATTACCAGGATCTCCTCTTTTTAGTCTTTTTTTCGAGTTTTGTGCCAGGCCCCAGATACTGATAAGTTGGTACGTGTAATTCAAAAGGTAAATTGTTGATAAAATCATTCAAAAGTCCGCTACCTTCAATCATAGATGAACTTATTGCCGGCAAAATTCGTTTTAAATATTTAATTCCATCAGGTTTTTCAATCATTTCGTCAAGTTTGTTCGAAATAAAATCTTTAATAGCTTTCTTTTCATTCAAAAAATTGTTGTTTCCAGCCTTCTCTTGAGCATAAATATAATTTATAATTCCATCGAGTTTTGTCAAATCGTCGATATATCTGTACTCAATCTTATTATCATTGTATTTTCTTACACCTGATCCTTCGATTCGTTTTTCCCAAATTGGTTTAATCAAATTGAGATATTTTTTACCTTTACTTGACTTTGGTTTCTTAGTTGATGGATCATTATTTTTGTAAATTGAAATCAGATTTCCATAAAATTTCAGTATACTTTTTCAAGTCTTCTTCAGAATATAAAACCGTCTTTTGGAACATCAGTGCCTGTTAATAATCTCCATAAACCTTGAGTTCCTTCATATGTTTTTTCATTAATAATGATATCATTATGCTCAAAATTCACAGGCAAATTTCCAATCATAAAACTTTTTCTTTTTTTCTGTCCCAATACAAACCAAATTTTATCATCCTTTGCTCTAGGAAGAAATTTTTTACCAATTTCACCAATTATTATATCCGTTGTTCCAGGACTTATTGGTTCAACTATGGTAGAGTCTTCAATGATTCGAGGTCTAAATGGTGTTGAAGATGGTAATTTTGGCAATTCAAACTCAGATTCTGGTATCGAAATATCAGCAAATTGTCGTACAACTGGAACCAAATTCATTAAATTTTGATTATCGCTTAAAACATTTTCAATTTTGCCCTCAACATTTTTTATTGCAGAAGTTACAGGTTGATTGATTTTTTGAATAAATTCTTGTTCTTTTTCATCAATTCGAATCTGTTCTTTAAATTCTTTGATTAATTTCTTTTCTATTTGATCAAGTTTTTTCGCTTCTTCTGAAGTTACGTTCGCCATTTATTTAGGAAAAATTTTGAAAACGTGGAACACGAAACGTGGAAACGTAAAACGTGAACGTGGAACGTAAAAACGTGAACGTGGAACGTAAAAACGTGAACGTGGAACGTAAAAACGTGAACGTGGAAACGTAAAAACGTGAACGTGGAACGTAAAAACGTGAACAGATTTACCGTTTTTCAGTTGTTTTTCATAATGTAAATAAAAAGTAAAGATAATGTAAAAATAATTGTAACAAATATTTTATCAAGTAGATTTGCCAGACCACTGAGCAGCATTTATATTAGAAAATTTATTCAAATATTTACCATTTTTAGGCTTCAAAAGTTAGATTAATAGTTAAAAATCCGTAGTCTTCCTTCCAAATTTTATCACACAGCTCATTAAATTGGTTTAAAACTCATATCAGATCCCACATAATTGTTTATAAATCTTTCTCGAATAGTGATCATCTTGCTTAAAAATACACAACATATTCAGATTATTTCTTATAACTTGTTTATCAACCTTTGAAAAGCATTGGGAAAGATAGATACAAGATATGTTTTTGTGACGAGACATTACGAAATATTCCTTAATAACGTCCTGATTTTCCAAAAATACAATCATCAAAAACGATTAACGAATTGGGTTTACACTCGCTTAATGGAACTATGTCCTCAGAGGCATTATAAAAATGTGATACCTTTTTGCTTAAGTTTTTCTCAATATTTTCAAATCTTTCTTGCAATTTTTTATAAGCGTCTTGTTCTAAAGATTTACTAAAAACATACAAATTGGAATAAGGAATCAACCTATTGTAGATAAAATTCAATAATAAAGTTGTTTTTCCACATCCACTTGAACCAACAATTAACAATCTGATTGGTTGATCTTTCTTATTTTCTTCAAACGTTTGAAGTTTTTATCTGATCTTTTTGCTTTAAAAAATTTCTTCCATTTAAATAGAAGATTTTCATCCTTGAAGCAACGCTTGCGAAAATGAAGCTGTTCAAGTTGACTTCAGAAAGCTCTAAATTAGTTTTAAACTTGGAACATCCTATACACTTAGAGGAAGAATCAAATTATTTTTATCGGTTTAAGCGGTTTTTTATTCTGACAATTTTGTAATAAATATTAGTGAAAGTTCTCCTTATTGTATAGGATTTAGTGAGAAGAACATAACAAAATATTATGGTTTAAACAAAGGATATTATACTTTCGATCAAATAAAAAATTTCCCTTAAAAATTATCTGAAAACATTCAAACAATCAGATAAATCTTTAAACTTTGACGAAAACAAGTTTGAAATGCAAAAAAATTATCTCTCTAATAAAATTCAAATAAAATCACCAGTAAGAATAATGTTTTCAGCAATTATTGTAGATTTGTTAGGGTTTTGTTCAAGAAACTATTGAGCCAAATCAGGTATATTTAGGAAATAAAACGCCAAAATTTAGACCTTTCGATGTAATTGAAGTGCACTGCAATCTCGTTGAACCTAGTTATGAAAATCATACCGAACATTTACACAAAGAATCTGAAATTTTGTACACTTTTTTCCCAAATGTTGCTTATGGATCAAAAATCAGTGAAAAACCGAATGAAATCGATTATATTCCAATTAGAAAAAATATTAAAAAAATTCAAAAAAATCGTTCTAAACTATACAAGACTCTGAGGGAAATTTTAATAAATAATGAGAGTAAAACAACAATATATTTAAGATTGTCAAAAGAATGATGAATCAAGGGGGAAACGAATCGTTCTTACCTTCAAACTTTCAAAACGAGTTGATAAATGATGATAAAATACCAATACTTTTATCTAAAAGATAAGGTAGCCCTCGAGGGCCACCTCACAAATATTCACAAAAAAATACGAATAAAGACAATGTTAAAGAAAAAATACAAAAAAAAGCTTTGAAAACATAGATTCTGACAAGGGTATCGATTCGACGCTCTTACAAAAATTTTAGAATATGAAAACACGAGACAAGCAATAATATTAAACGTTGATGATGATAAATCAAATGTTTAAAGACATAAATCAAGGGGGTCTATTGAATAGACTACCTTTAAACTTTCAAAATAACACTGTTTTCGTTAATGAATCTGGACTTTATACTCAAAATAAAAAATTGCTTGTTAAATTTTTTCTATCTAAATGGAGTCAGTTGTAGACCTACTCAATAATCAACTTATATTCAATAACAAACATATCTTTACGATTGTTGACGGAAAAACAATGTGATCTGGTTTAAGGGCTAAAGACGTAGCAAAATTTCTAGAATATGAAAATACTATGCAAACGATCAGAATAAACGTTGACGAAGATGATTAAAAACTTCTATTTTAATCTAAATATAAGGGGGGCTATAAATAGCTTACCTTCAAACTTCCAAAATAACACTGTTTTCGTTAATGAATCTGGACTTTATTCTTTAATTTTGAGATCGCATAAACCAGAAGCGAAATTGTTTAAAAATTGGGTTACGAAAGAAGTATTACCTTCCATTAGAAAATATGGTGAGTACAAACTCGAAAACGAAAATAAGCAGTTAAAAGATGAAATAAAACAGTTACAAATTAAAGATGAAATGAAATCATTGAAAATAGAGAATCAAGAATTGCGAATGGAGTTAATGAAACCAGATCTTGTTTGTAAAGATTTTGATAAGAAAAAACACCATGTTTTTGTGTTAATTAAGAAGAATCACATGTGGGAATGGCCTTATTACGTTATCAGAGCTCAGAAACGAGAAATACCAAACCGATTAAAACATCTAAAAATAAATTATCCTGAATTAGAGATTTTGTTCATTGATGACGAACCAAATTCTATCAATCTGTATAACCAAATGAAAGAATCTTTGAATATTTTATACAACGGAAATCATTTTACTACAAATATGGCAGAATCTCGACTGATTTATAGAATAATCTAAATTACACGATGAAAATGTTAAACTCTCGAATTATGATATTTTGTTTGTAAAATGTCTTTTAAGACTATAGAATTGTTGAATTTCCCTTCCGCATACGCAATGAAACTGGTCCAGCAAAGATTTCTCTAATACATTCTTTACAATATGCTTGTTTTTTATCTTTACTATAATGCCAATTGTTAAATTCAGAAATATTCTTAACTATTTTACAGCGTGTGCATTCTTTCCTCTTCTAAAGTTAATTTTTCCATTTTATCATATAATTCTTTTCTATATATTTTTTCACAAGCCTTACAATAAGCTTTCTTTCTATCTTTACTATAATGTCGATTGTAAAATTCAGAAATATTCTTAATTTCTTTACAAATGTGACACTCTTTCTCTTCCAAAGTTAATTTTTCCATTTTATCGTATAATTCTCTTGCATATTTTTTTACGACAATCCTTACAATTATAAATAATTCCATCTTTTCTACTCTTATCTTTATAAAATTCTTCAAAACCTTTTAATTCTTTGCACATTGAACATTTCTTTTGGGCCTCCATTTTATATAGAAAAAATCTTTGACTTTCTCAATTCATATTCATAAAACTTTCCGGTTATTTCTTCATTATTTAAATCTTTTTATACTATAAGTTACAGGATCTGTGTTATTAATTTGATAAATCACAAAAGATTTCTCTTGACCAATTGTTCTTATATTTGTTCGAAAATGTTTGTTTTTTACTAACAATTCTTACATGATCATTGACTTTAAATTTAGTTTTCGTGTGAATTTCTGGTGGAACATACTTGAAAAACGGTCTCTAATAACTCCTTTTCTGCATCCTTATCTACGTCTTTGGGCTTCATTTTGATTGTGCTGTGAACTGTATCGTTATAATTGTTTACGATTTTTTGAAGAATATCGATCCATTTAAAGTTTTTATTAATCTCAAAAATTACTTTCATTCTCTCATTTTGAGTTCTGTTATATCTCTCTACAATACTTGATTTCTCTTCGTTTTCAGTATGATAAATCTTAATGTTGTATTTTCTCAAAACTTCGTTAAATTCTTTATTTTTAAACTCTAAACCCTTATCTGTATGAAGTAGGTTTGGAGGTTTGTGATTGATCCTTATGGCATCTTTTACTATATCTTCGAAAGCTTTTGAAATTATCCTTGCCGTTTTTTTCTTTTGATAGCTCTTGACCAAGCATATTTTGAGAAAGTATCAATAACATTTAACATTATACTTAAATCCATCATTTTGATCTGAATAGTTAGACATTATAACTAAATCTGCTGCCCATAAATCGTCAATTCCTAATGTTATAATTTTTCTCTTTTTAAACTTCTTTCGTACTGGTGCATGAATTTCTCTAGCTTCAATCTCGATTTCTTCCTTATTCTTAGATTCTTTCTTTACTTGTTTTTCATTTGGATTCTTTATAAATTTACTCTTATTTGTCTTACATTTTGAACATTTTGCTGCAATTCTATACAACCCGTTTTGAGTTTGAACGATTTTAGAATCTATATTTTTCGTTTTTTTCTTGCATTTGTGGCAGTGAATCAAATCATCTTCCATTTACATGTCAAAGTTTCCAAGTTTATTTAAACTCATCTAATATATTAGATTTTGCTTCGCCTTTATATCCATACGGTACTGTATCGATCTTATTTTCTAGGACATTTCTCTTATCATCTTTAGCGTTCAGTGCCAGCTTGTTTATGGTGATGGTATACAAATCATGTTTATAGCTTTTGATTACTGTCATCTCTCTAAATTCTTCTTTATCTTCGAAACAAACATCTCTTCAAGTTTTCGATATTTATTGTTTTATTTACAACGCTTCTCTTAATTCCTTTACACCTAACTGGATTTTTGTCTAGATATTTGTACGAGTACATCTTTGATCTTAAACCACAAAATTCTTCTAAGATTTCCCCATTTAGTTCGTCTTTGAATTTCCCTATTACCTTCTTGTTTTTAGTAGCGAAACATTCGTGATCTTTTGGATAATCGCTCGTATCGAAATCATCTATATTTTCTTTAATAATTTTTGTAAGGATCACGTTTCAATTCTAGGAAGTAACTGTCTGTGTCCATGTAACACAGATTCAAATCTGGATCAAACTTCTTTAATTTGTTGTAATAAAAACTCGTACATTAACAATTTTGAAAGGTCAAGAACTGAAAAACCTATGTAGATTGGCTTGTTAAATTTAACTTTCTGCTTGTACATGTGACTCGCTATACAGTTGTCGTCAAAGATGTTAAAGCATTTGAAATTTGTTTTCTTAGCTTGTTTCATTGAAAATTCTTCATTTCCTAGTCTAATATCACATCTGTTTCTCACATTTTTTCCATAGATTTTCCAAAAACAGAGTTGTTCATCAGCTTGTAAAAATCTTTCTCAAAGTCGCTTGTAGCTTTGGTTCTCATACTAGTATTAAAATCAATGTAATCTTTCATAAAAGGCTTCTGATTCGAATGCAATAACTCTATTCACATGTTTTAACACCATTCCTTGTTCCAGATAGAATTTCAAATTTCTCGAATGAACAACATATTCAGTTTTATCCAGTAGAGTTGTGCAAAGTTTGTTGTTATAATGTTCTGGAGCAAGAGGCAAATCTTTATGATTTTCATGTAAATTCTTCGGATATTCTAGATCGACTTCGAGAATATAGCCATAATCTTCGTCGCCAGTGAGTTCCAAAATTGTTTCTTTCCATTCTGCAGTTGTGTAAGTTTTTGGATCCATCCACTTGATTTCGTTATATGGTAAAATTTTGCATTAGGCCATACCCATAAAGGTTATTAGCATCGAGATATAGAGTAAATAGTTTTTCGGGCTTTGTCTTATCAAAATCTTTTAAATATTTGTTATTTGCTTTCACATATCGTTTAATACATTGAGAAATGCCTCCGCGAATACCCTTTTTTCGATCATCAAATACATATTATTAATCACTAATTAATTGTAATTCTATATTCGTTAATTTTAACATAGCATCCCATGCCAAGACTGGGAGCTGTTAGATAGTGTGCTGGATCAAGTTTATAGCAAATTCAAACAAATATTCCTAAAATTTTCAAAGATATCAGCGAGCAATAGAACATCTTGAATGTTATAAGAGATCGGAGTAATTTCCTAGATTTTTTACTTTTAATTTTGTTCCATTACATTTAAGTAGTGTTGAAAATCTTTCTCAGATATGCTCTCGTCTGTCAAAAGTGAATAGAAATCTTGAATTCTCAATTCTTCTGTGTAATCAAGTTTTTCAATACTGTCGATAAATTCGTAAGGAAATATGCCTTTTCCAGATAGAATTTTAAAGATTTCTTCTTCGTCATTTGGTTGTCTATCTAGAATTGCGTTCAGACCATCTTGTATAAAATGATTTGTATGTTTTGAAATCATCTTTTTTGAGGTTTTTTAGCTAACTTTTCTATAGACGATGCCATAAATCTGAACGTGTCTACGAAAGAAAACTTGAATGAACTTTCTTGGTTTATCATCTTCAAACTCATACCCATATCCTGAATTTACTGAATAATTTATGTATTTTTCATCGGTGTTGCGATCAAATCAACGTTTCCATATTGTTTAGCCAATTCTTTTATGTACAAATGAGTGGTCGTAACATGACATATTGTGACAGAAAACTGGAATATTCTGAGGAAATTTGAGATTCAAGTTACAAGATAAATGAGCTGAACCTCTAAATTTACCTGTTTAAATGACAATGATCTCGTACTTTTTTTCTTGTTTGATTATCAAAACCCTCACATCTCACAAATATGGCAAAGATTGTGAATTTTTGATATGCAATTTCTTCTTCTTCGGTCAATTTCATAGGTATTTTATTCTTAGAATTATACTTTTTAGCTATGTAATTTCGATAATTTATTAAGTTCTTCAAACAATTTTGCAGGAACATTTGGCAAATCTTCTTCATTTTGGCTCGATAACATATCGCTTGTACATACAACGATTGGTTCCACATTAGGACACTAAGTATAGAGTAAAAACCATATGGAATGTGCTTCTGAATCTTGGTTGTGATCGATTTTTGCGGATTGTTTTTGCATGTGGGAATCTTCTCTAATATGCTTTCAAAGTCCATATAAATTACGTACGGATGGCTAAACTTCTTTTGATAATTAGTAAATTTAGTTGTTTGAGACCCGGAAAACGGGCATAATTCGGCTTACAAACTTCGTGATTTTTACAAATTTCTAAATGGTCCTGCTAAATCTCCAGATTTGTAGAAATGGCTTAAAAAACATCTTCTACAAAGAAATTTTTTATTTTTACACTTAGATTAACTGAGAAAATACAAGTTTGTTTTAAATCTGTTATCAAAACATAATGAGATTTTTCATCTTGTTTTACATACAAATAAATTGATTTCTAATTTGGCGTCATAAACTTCTGAAATTTGCAACGGAACAATATTGAGTTTTTCATCAAAACTATAGACATTTACAGACATTTTTCGGATAATTATACTTTGCTTTACTGCTTCGTTTTTTCAAATAATTGTATATCTTTTAAAGACATAGGATAGTCGAAACCCAGAAAAATATCTCGTCATTTACAAATTTTTCATATTGTTTTGATCTTTCGCAGTCTCTTTCGGGTTTTTTCAATAGCGCATCGGATTAGAATAAATAAAAGCAATAATCATCTTTATTTTTGATATTTATACAAGCTTTTTTATCTTTGATTTTCTTTGGTAAATCGATATATGATCCTGCGTTCATAAATTCGTGTTTATTAAGGCTCAAAAAATCAGTTGTTTACAGCGTTTTAATGTCCATCCAGAACCTCGATTTGGATGATTTGTCTGTTCTCGAATGTGTTAATTTATTAAATTGCTTAGTAATAAAGTCGTTTATGTCCAAAGATTTCGTCTGCTTTTATAGTAAAGTACATTGGACAAGTTTGTGTTTCAACCGTTCACTAAAGTTCGTTCGTATTCGCATTCTAAAGAGAGATAACCCTTCATATTTTTAACATTTTCTTGAAATTTTCTCGATTAAACTCTTAATTTCTGACCGCATAATTGATAGATATTTGTAAATTGACATGGAATTATCGTTCAAGTTTGTTAAAATGTATTGCTTGAAAAGACCGTGTATTGAGGATAAAACTTCTACATCAATGATATTTTCGGGTTTCTCATTAAGAGTTTTGTCAATTTCTTCGATCATTTCAGACTTAGTTTTATCGTTTGTTTCAATGGACAATTTCTCAGCGATTGATTGAATTTTTTCATCTTTAAATAGATTGAGATCTTTTTTACTTTCCTTAAAATTTTTCTTTAGTTCACGCAATTTTTCTATATTATACATGTTTTGTGTGATCGGCAAATTTGGATTTTCTTTAGCCCAAGTCTTCAAATAATTTTAATTCTTTTTCATAAATATCTTTATTTTTCAGATGATTCTTTGACTTATAATGTCGGGTAAAATGATGTTCAAAAACCATCTTTTTTGCAGTATGGGCACTCTATCTTTTTCCGCTCCATATTTAAAGAGCAAAAATTTGTAAACTAAAATTTTGAGAAGTGGTGATTTTTGACCACAAATCAGCACAAATTGTAGTAAAACAGCTGTAGATTCTTCTATTTATTATAGAAAAATCTGTAAACTAAGACTTAAAATTATTGAAAAAATAGTATAGTTATAGTAATAAAAGTACTTTTATTACTATATTGGTTTTGTAGGGGGTAATTTAAATTCTATAAATACTATTTTTTCAATATTTTTTTCTTTAACTTTTCCAAGATTTTTTCATTAAGATTTTAATATATTTACAACAGAATTTTTCGAGAAAATATCGTTCACATTATCAACTTTAAAGCTAAATATTCGCAATAATAATTAGAGAAATTCAGTAGATTTTCAGGATTTTTCAAAAAACTCTAGTATATATGCACCTTAAGAGTCTGTAGTTTTGACCCTAAAAAAACCGTGTTTTTAGGGTCAAAAACCCCGGTTTTTTGTGTATTTTGGAAGTATAGTGTTGATTTTTCACCTTAAAAGTGTAGAAGTATTAATTTTTTTCTATGTAAATGGCACTGTTACAAGAGTTGAATAAGGTTGGTGATTTAACATTCAAAGAATACAAGAAATTAATAGGAATTAGAAGAAAATAAGAAAATACAAAATTTTGAATCTGGAGAAAATGAAAGATAAATTCGGGTTTACAATAATTGCCGAGTTGGAAGATTATAAAGTACACTTACCGAACAGATTTTTTGACTGTTTTGGATGAAAAAAAGATTAAAGAATTGAACAAAAATGAAAAATTACACTTGGTTGTTACTGGAAAGAAGGACTATTAAAGATAAAGGACTGTGTTACAATTAACTTCGTGGAATAAAGATTTCGAAGATTTCTGGATTTTTTCATTAAACAGCTTAAGAAATTAGAAGCCTACAATGAACAGTAAAACAGCTATAGATTCGGTTTATTTTCCATTCGTGGTTTCCTGTTAGATTTCTTAGATTTGTTTATGGTTCAATGGACAGTATTTTACATTCGTGGTTTTCCTGTTAGATTTCTTTAGATTTTTTTTATTGTTCAATGGACAGTATTTTACATTGATTTTCTGACCTGTCCCCAAAAGTGGTCTAGGAACCCCTTACTGTTTGATTTTACAGATTCGTTTATTGTCCCTTTAAACAGTATTTTCCCTTGATTTTCTGTCTGTCCCAAAAGTGGTCTAGAACCCTTACATTCATATCTACTTATATATATATATATACAATTTTAAAGTTCTATGAAAATGTTAGGTTAAAATAAAAAATTGCTTTCACAGAATGGGTTGACGAACGGCAAATGTGGCCAGCTAACAATCTCGTATGTTACTGCTCCACCTAATGTGTTTCAAATCATTTGTCAGTACGAGACTTACAGTGTACTAAGATTGTTATACAATTTAATACAATTTAACTCTACTACTACTTTTTTTATCTCGAGGTTTACTTACTGTGTATGCTACATTGAAACGCTAACGTAATCATTTGATATCGATTATTTACTCATAAAATAGTAAAGACTTAATGAGAATTTGGATTAAAGCTAGCTCCCCCCCCCCCACCCCCCCCCCCCCCCACCCCCCCCCCCCCCCACCCCCCCCCCCCCCCACCCCCCCCCCCCCCCACCCCCCCCCCCCCCCACCCCCCCAGGTTTTACGTCATTAACTAAGAGAAACCAATCGACTGATAGCTCTGAGTGCCATTATTGCTGATTAATAAGTTCTTAAAGATCAGAGATGCAACTTACAGTAGTGGCAATAAAAATTCCGTACTTCACCCCAGTAACTAATACCTTAGAGTGCAGCTCATAGTTAATGCTGATTAATTAGTTCTCAAAAATCAGAGATGCAACTTACAGCGGCTGCTATAAACCTTCCGTACATCATTCCATTAACTAGTACCTCAGAGTGCAACTATCAGTTACTGCTGATTAATTAATTCTTAGATAACAGATATGTTAACTTGCAGTGGCCTCATTTACCTTCTCTAACATATCTGTTCCCTGAGAACTAATTAATCAGCAGTAACTAGTAGTTGCACTCTGAGATACTTGTTACTGGGGTGGTGTACGGAAGGTTTATAGCAGCCACTGTAAGTTCAATACTAATAATTAATTAAAGGTGTTACTTTTCAGTGGTTAAATTACAGTCGTATAACAGCAGACTCTAAATTTGGTTGCTACGTGATTTTTTCATGAAATATTCATACATTATTAGATCCATCTATCAAACGTGAGAAGTTTTGGTTCACATACTGGTTTCAGGTGTGTATCTAGGACAATAAATATTTGTTTACTTATGAATATTAAACTACTATGCATTTTTATTAGTCTATTAACTTTAAAAAGTCAAATATAATGGTCTAATTAATGAAAGTAAAATTGAAATGGTGAAATTCATTTGATAGTAGATAGTTTTTCTCATTATTTTAAATACACGAGTCTTCGCCTTTGTGATCAATTGCTTAGCAATAGGAACACATAAATCATTTACTTATTGTATGTATGTATATCACAACGCTAGCTCGTTTATTCTACTGAAGCTCTTGTATTGTAATTATACTCAATTAGTGAGCGTTTCATGCAGCCAGTCGTCATTAGCTGCCTACAATACCGTTCATTAACTGTTCAAATGGATTGGCAATGTCTTCCAAGAGGTATTTATACGTTTCAGGTACAGTTAGCTAAATATAAACTTATTTGTATGAATTAGGTATTACAGTATTATAGAAAATTTTAAATTAATATTATCACACGTACTGTAAATAACTTTTTTATACACCGTTATATAATTTAAACATTAAAAACTTGATTATTAAGAGGTGGAATATTACTTTTATTCCATTACCGATGTATTACATTATTTTTAGTACAAAAGCATTACAAGATAGCGATAAGAATTTCGAGTAGTAACTTGATTTTCTTGTGGTCACATGCTCAATTTCCTGTCATTGAATTCTTGAGATGTCTTGCGGACAGTCGGAGAGAGAGAGAGAGAGGGGGGGGATATTTTATGTCCTCTCAACAAAAAAAATATAAACTAGCCATCCACATTAGTGGTAAGCTTCAATGACGCTCAGCCAAACCTAATGGGTGGCCATGAATCATTATGGATATCTATCGTTCATATAAGCAAGCGGAGACTTATATCAATTGTTACCAATATAATACTAACCGCATAATAAGTTATTATTCTGTGTGCTATAAACCTTCACAAATGAAGATGCCTGGTTATAGAATTTTTGATTCCGAAAGGCCTTACAATATAACATTAATGTTGGAAAATTTGTATTCATTTGCCAGTGCTTCATAGTGCTTTATTTAAACTTTTTCCAATGTTCCAAAATTCTTCATTTACTTTTAAGTTTAGCATTTAACGATTTGATAAAGTTCATGTTATTTTTTATTGTAAGACTTAATATTTCATAATGCCTAACAACAATACTATATCATATGTATTCCCTTTTTGAAAAAAATTCTGTAAATAAAAAGTGTGCCGATTTAAAATTTTAGGTGTTTTTGACAAATAGAGGTTTTAAGATATGTTTGATCTATCATCCTCTCATTTACAAACAAGTTAACCATTAAATCTTATATTTAATATGCAGGGTGTTTACGAAAGTGTGTCACAAACTTCTGCTGCTGACTTTACTCATCATTTCAAACAAATATTGTTACATAATTTTAGGTCTATAAATATCTCGTTTAGATGTTAGCCGCTATGTTTTTAGTTTTTATACGAAAAATATTATTTTTAAAATTCGAGCTCAAGAAACGTAATTTGGCACATACGTTTGAAAAGATAAAAGCAGTATTGAAAAATTATTTTAATTATTTGTTATTTTAACTCATGTAGGTTAACAATATCAAGTAAATTTTACTGTTTTGTTTTAAAATGTTTTAATTAAATGCTAAATGTTTAAATTTATTGCTTCCTGTGTTCTTGACTAAACCAAACAGTTAAGCTTTTTGAATTGTTTTTTTTTTATTAAAACATCAAACTATCATCATATAGGCGAATATTCCCATTTTTTGTTGTTGTTTTAGTATTAGGTGTTAATTTATGACACACTTAATTAATAAAATATTTGACCATTATTCAAAAAAAATATTAATATTAAAATATTAAAACCTTTGAAACTATTACTATTTATACCCTGGTACAATTTGGGAAACAACCAATTAAACAATTTAGGATACCGTTTGCCTAAATGGTACCTCATTCAAGGGTTCCGAAAAACATAAAACAATAATTTTTTGTTTCATAATAATCACTTTATTACATGGTATACTACTTTTTTGTAATATTATCAAAAAGTTTGGAAAATAAAACTTTAAAAGTGGTACGATATCGTCAACATTCCTTTATACATCCAGTGATTCAACAAAACACTAAAAATATAATACTAGTTTGTTATTCGCGTCTAGGATTACAACACAACCAATGTCACGTGCCACAAACTCACAGCTTTCATTTCGTATCGTTTCTTTAATACACAATCAAATAAAAAAGAGAAAAGGAAAGAATTAGACTTTAAAGAATCTATTTATCAACTAATAGATGTTTAAGAAACTTTCAATATCTTTAATATTAACTGTTAATATATTTTTAATATTGCACGACTATTCTGCGTACAATAGACTGGTTGTCTAAATCTGTTTATAACTCTAGGTATTATCTTGTAGATATACCAACTGGAGTTACCAAGCAGGCCTTTATGCCATTAAATTCCCGAGATATACAATCTAAACTTAATTTTAACGTTCTTTATTGACATCTCCGTACAAATTGTGTGTGAAAATAGAGAATAACTTGTTTGCCTTATAGTATTTTTCAGTTTCTTATAGCAAAGACTGTTGTCTTGAAAAACCTTTTTCAGCATTTCGAGGATAAGGTACTCGGACAAGCAACTTACTTTTTTTAAACTAACACTATATTTCCCTGCTATATAAGTTGTACTCAAACCTCTAAAAAGTTGCTTACAATAGTTTTTGTTTATATTGTTTATGTTTTTATATCTCGTAAGATTTCCAGATAATAGGCGTATAAGATTTGAAACAGTATACAGCATTGTGGGATTAATTATTTTGAACACGATAAGTACCCTTAGTTCTTAATAGATTCAGATTAAACAAGGTACAGAAACAGTGTTTCCTCATAGCTTGGCCGAGTTTGTTTGCTAGTTTTAATGAATAAAACGTGTCACTTTTAGACAACAGTTTTATTTCGAATATTTCATTCAAGTTCGCTCTTTTTTTTACTGTCAAGCAATTCCAACTAACATTTACTCTACCTATTTTTCGTTAATTATTAAGCTTTTAAAATCTTGGCCTTTTCAATTTATAGAAGTATACTTTTAAACAGTTATAAGCTAATATGATTTCAAACAATTTGGAATTATTTGTAAATAAATCAAAATCAACGTAAAAACTAAATTATGTGCTTCTAAACATTTTTTCTAGTAAGGTTTCAAGTTTATGGAGATTAAAATATTTGAGAGTGTTAAAATTATACTAACAATATTAAAAATATTGTGAGTTATTTGTCTTACTAGTGCCTTTAAAATTAAACACCTAGACCTATAATATTTAAATTTAACATTTAGATTTAAAATTAATTAAAATTTAACGGCCTTGTATTAAATCTGCCTTTCCTCCGACTAGGCCGGAAGGGATATTTTTTCTTGAAATCTATATAGAAAAATCCCTAGAGTAAAAATTCTATCGTCAGTTATGCTTGTTTCAGTGGGAATTGCAACAGGGGTGTATTGACAGGGTAAAAAATATGAAACGGAATTTTCCTAAAATTATATTTATTTTTAATAGCTTTACACACTTAAAATTAACTATCTGACACGTGAATAATTGTAAAATTTTGAGTCAGTTAACTATAAACATACATATTAAGTAGCGAACTGTGATCTCCAAAATCATGTACGACAGTCTTTTTTAACTTTATGAACCCATGAAAAATATAATCTGAGGACAAATTATCGTTTCCATACCTGAAATGGGAGGAGAGGGAAAATTCTTAGTCCTCTGCTAAAGATAGCATGGCTGACGTTTGATTCACTTATTAGGATAAAATAAGCTTTCCATTACAAGGTTAATCCGGTCTTATCCTTATTAAGTACAAATTGCTTTTCAATTCATGGAAGAATAAACTTATTTAGGTCGAAAACTATATGAAAATGAGTGTTAGTCCAGGGATTTTTATGTATGCTCACAAAAAAGTTATTTTAATAAAAGTAAATATCCGTTGTCTTATTTAACGTACTGTCTCATGGCATAGTTAAATTTAATTATATATGCTTTAAATTTAAATTCTTACATTGTACATTGGGGTATCGTGAGAAGGAGAGGAATTTTTACTAATATGCGGTACTACAGAAAGTGTTTATAAAAGAAAAAGTAGATTTCGGGTAACGTTCCAGAGAGTGGAAGCTCGTAAAGTTAAGATAGGATCTGAAGAAAAGATTTAAGACCTCTTGGTTTCAGAGATTTTAGTGACTCCAGGGATCAGTTGTATCACAGAAAGTGGTCCAAGGTCTTGATGGTGGGAGTCAGATGCCAGTTGAGTTTGGAGGTTGGTGTTTTATGATTCTTTAAATATCTGTCTAATTTTTAAGAGACTTGAGAAGCTAAAAATTGGTTACTAGTTAATCTAACTTAATCTTATAGCCAGCAGACCAAAATAATCAGTATCTCAATAACATTTATATAGCTTAAGTTGAATGTGAATATCCACATTGTTTTATTCACTATTTTTAATTTTTATAATTTCTATAATAATTAATAGCAATAAAAAATTAACCAACAATTTATCAATAGCCTAAGGTATATTGAAGAATTTCACTAGCTTATAAAATGCTACTTAATTCATTTATTGTCAATAACAATAATATTAACCCTATTTTGGATCTATAAAGTTCCCCAGTTTAATGCACATCTTATGTGAATATGACAGCTAAATCTAGTGTAAATCAGATTAATGATAGTATTTTAACAGTATATTTTGTAGTTGAAAATCAAAAACACTTGTTCTTGGCTAAAGGGAAGCTTTATGTGTGCAGGTAAGGTTAGTCAGTTAGTTTAGGTTAACTTTCTTTATTGTGACTTTGACCATAACACAGCACCAGCCGTAATATCTTTGTCTCTTATAATAGATTTTCTTTAAACGAAAACCCGTAATTCATAAGATCTCATGTGTCGCAAGCCAGAAGATTAAGTTAGATTTCATTTTTAGTGGGTTTCAGAACAACCTGGATCGTTAAGACCTCCAACATTTTAATCAGAACTAACTCTGAAACACATTCTGTTTTGGATGCTCCGCTTTTGGGTGATTCCAGACTCTGGTATGCCTTTACCTCTGCAGATTTTAGGACTAACCGGTACCTACAATAATTAAGTACTTGGTCGTATATACATTTCAAAGAAAGCATCAAAAGAATGCATTAACATTAGAAAAACAAATCTTAACCTCTTTCACAAAATTACAAGCCATAAAAACTATTTTAATGTGCTGACAGTTGAGGTTAAATATTTATTGGACGAGGAACATTAAGTTTAAGCTTAACATGTAGCTTAACAGTTAAGACGAGAATTATAACTTGCTTGCTCTTTTAGTACCACACAGTCTTTATACTGTATAAAAATCAATAGGAGTGCATGTCACGTTTTGCTTTGTCATGTTTGAAGCTCGGATATGTTTGTTAACAATTCTTGGATCTTTCAAATAAATTATGCACGATATAAACTGGATTTAACTGAACGGCATGCGTGGAGGAATAAACAGAACAGTAGAACAGTAAACCCTTATTAATATCAGGTTTCCTACGAAACCTTCCCATATAGGTTCGCAGAATGATTGTGGACGCTGCAGAAGCTCATGTTTTTAGATATGTTTTAAGAAGCTAGACATAGAAATTTATTTTGTTTTAAACCTGTAAATAGGAAATTAATTGTTGTATATATTTTAGAGTTTTATTTATTTTTTTCTCGCTGACCTCACTACTTGTAAAAGAGGTCAGTGTATTTTTCCTATCACTTTTAAGTTAATTCAATTTTGTAAGTTTATAGGAAATTTATTTATCATTTATTTATTCATTTCCACTATTTCCCTACTTTCTGACTTTCCTTACACCAATATAGTAAATTTAACCATCAATACCTATTGGATTACAAACTTGGTGAGGCTTTGTATATTTTGAAGTGGGTAATTTGAATTTTTTATGAAAGGAAATGGTGTATTTAAATTTGTCTAAAACATTTTCACTTCTAAAGACTCTTCTAAAGTACAAGTTTACGTTAGGAAACTTTGGATTATTAATAGTTACGTTTTTCTTATATAGGTTTACCCAATATTTAATTAAAATATTGAGTTTTCCAACTGCTAATTACAATCATATACGGTTTGTAAACTTATGTTAAAGGCAATCATGAAATATTTAAAAAATCACAAGTAACTATTTTATGTAAAATCCAAATACCTCTTATCATATTTAGTATCTATAACAAGCCAACAAGTTACAATATGATATATTAAACACCGGTCGGCTGTTTTCTGGGATGTTAGGAATTTGTGTCTAAGGGTATCAATTGAACCATTTCTATACATAAATATTTCTGATTGTTAATGTTTAAGGCTGAAAACTTTTATCATATTTTTCTTGGAAACTTTTATAATATTTTTCTGGAAAACTTTTTTTCAATATTAACTATTTTTAAGAGTGCCGTGCACTAACAATAAACATCTTAATAACGTCATGACCCAACATATATATCCAGAAGCTATTAATATACCCCAGTAATAATTAATATCCTCGAAAATTATTTAAATTCCTTACTTTAATCTATATCATTTAGGTAATCTCTCTGGTTATCATTAAGGTTCTTCGACGCAGGTATTCATATTCAGGGCCTAGTATACATAGTCACATTCAGCCATCAAATTATACTAACTGCTAACCTCCCGTTCATTTTCATGTGTAGAATGTCGTATATCTCTGAAATAGGCAGTTAAATGTCCCAAAATCGCAGCCTCATTTCCCTCGATTTGTAAGCATTTTTTTAATGTCTGAAGCTTTGTTTCAGGATGATCCTATCCGTATTATATACAAATATTATAATATAATATAAAAATTTTGGATAAAGAATGGAATCATAACAATATATGCATAATTTAAACATAATATTCGTTTTATATTTATTTCACGTTTTAAAACAGGTTATAAAACATAACAGTTTAAAATAGCTGATTTCCTACAATTTAAATACTAAATCTAAATATGCAGAGCTTAAATGGTTTGTTTTGTATAATAACACTTATTCAATCAACTATAAAGTATATGCACATCAGCCAAAACCACTGAAACGATAAATTTTGGTAATACTGCAAAAACATTATCACATCAGGTATAATAAATAGTAAGTCTAAGTATTTCAGATTTCGATTTTTTAATAGCGTGTAAATGTAAAAGAAATTACGCACTGTTGTATTATCTGGCTCAATCAACTGCAATAAGTTTTCTAAGTAAGAAGTTGTTTGTTTACATTGACACTCAGAACCACACCAACAAAATGTTATTGTCTACACAATACGACTTCCACTTCTAGTGGTATTGTGCAACAATTCCAGGTTTATTGCGTGACAATTTATAAAGTGTAAAGAAAACACTTACTTCACATTTCATTAGGATATAAAATATCAAATGTGCCATAACTGACTTTTATGTTAAGTGATTCAAGTTGGTTAAGATTTTTTCCATGTGGGTAGGCTGAACCATCAATCTTACTTGTCCTGGGTAGTAAAAATTATGTATAAGCTGAATACTAAACTTGTGTAGGATGCTTGTACTCTATGTTGAGAGATTCGATCATACTATGAAGCATAAAGTAACCACCTCCTGATATTTATATCTGTCAAGTTTTTATTTAAATTTGGTCAAAACTTGTTATTAATCCATAACTCTCACCAGTATCCATACTATTATAAAAACAAATCCAATGATATAGTTTTAAGACTGTGTTCGTGTTTGTGTTACTCAAGCACTTAAAAATTACTGGACCGGTTGTACTAAAATTGTATATGGACTGTTTAGGGTGTCTGGTTAACACATAGGCTTATTTTTATTTCGATCAATCCTCCGAGATACGTACCCCACTGGTCTGTCAATTTACGAGATCCTTGGTTTCTAAACTTTCAATACAGCAAACACGTCATTAATTGAAAGAGCCTGTTAAATTAAACTGTTCTGTGTAGACATTGGTATGCGAGCGCACTCGTATTTAATTACTTTAACCAATATTTTCAGTTTGCTTACATTTAATCTATTTTATTAATGTTAATGTTAATTATTAAATGTGTTCAATCTATTAACTAAGCTTGATAGTAACAACACATCTTATTTAAATTTTTTTTCAACCGCTGTTGGGTACAGATTAAGAGAATATCTAGATAAGAAAATTATAAAATGTAGTAAATATATACTTTAACTGGATATTTGAGCAAATATTAAGTGCATTGCTTGGTCAATACTGTAAAGCAGATATCAAAGAAAAGGTTGCTATCTAACTTTTACTATAATCTTAATAACGGTATAAAACTCGTATTAAATGTCTTTGACAGATGTCTAAGTATGTATATTTTCTTGATCTGGGAAATATGGCAAAATCTTAACAATTTCACCAAGGATACTAAGGGCGGAAAAAATAACAGTGCCATAACTTTGATTGTTGCAAACAAAACTACCCGACATTGACGAAAGAAGTATAATTCATTCGAACCAGTCTAGGAAATTGCATGTAAAATCCCTGGAAAATGTGATAAATATATATTGAAAATAATATTCTTAAAAATAAAAAATTTTCAAATCATATGTTTATAAAATATATTTTAAGATTGTACACTTTACAATGACTTTCACTACACTAAATATACAGGGGTCTCCTTGTTATTATAGAACATACGTCATCTGTTCTATCAAATGTATGTATACGTTACTCGCAATAGCCAAATTTGGAAATCATCCGAAATGTTTACTCGCTCCACGGGGATCCCAATCCAGGAAATAAGTGTTTTTTCAAACAATGGGAGAACTAAATTCTCAATTTACGAAATTAACCTTTATTTAATCCGGATTACTCAATCCACGGAACGAGTGAGAGAAAATGCTTACTCTGCACACACACACATGCGCGCACGCGCATCATTGAAAACTTACGTTTATTATTGACTGAATTCAAATCTTCTTATTTGTATCAAAATAATACAATAATCCCTGTAAAAGAAAGCTACTTTAAAACGAATTTCTCACATGAAAATCACAATTAAAATATAAAACGCGCAAAATCCTACACAGACTTGTAGAGCAATAAGTTAAATCGAAACACCAAAAAATAAACCCCAAAATAATACTCAAAATGTCACGAAGAAGACCGTGTACGAGCTTCTTATACCTACCCCTTCCCTTAACCAGCTAACTATGACCGAAGCATTTGATTAGCCTTCGACTATTCAATCTCAACACAACACCAGAGAGACAGACTCATTGTCAACTTCAAATATACCCCTATTCTTATTAAAGTCGACTACTAGAAATACCTGCTGCCTTACTGTAACATCCTACATCTGCCGACCTTTTCTTGAGAAATTAGATTATTTATTTTACCTATATTTTGACATCACTATTTAAATTCTAAAATATTTCCACATTTATTATCCCAAACAATATTTAACAAATACATTTTAAATTACTCATATATTGAATACAACAATGAACATATAAATTCATTTCATTACATCCTACATCTTGTTTAATTTAACATAAAATACTTTGCATAGATAGGAATATAACTAGAAATAGCAATTTATAAATTACTTTTTATCATAAAGCTACAAATACCCGGCTACACAATAGTCGGTTATTTTAATTCCGGTAGTAGAAATTATAATTAACTTAAGGTAATGTCAGTGACGAGCGCAGCTGTATGCAAGCCTTGGGTGAGGTAATTAAAATCCCAAGAATAAAATTGCATTACCGTTTCTATGTAAATGTATTGTGTGGCTCTGGAGGTGTAAACTTTTAACACGAATAGTCAACTTTAATTTTGTTTTTAATCGCACTGAAACAGGATTTACTCTTATGTGAACCTCCATTATTTATTATTTCATCAACCCACATTTAAATTTGTTTGCGAATCAGTAAAAATCTGTTAAATGCTGAAGAAGAATATCACGTCTGAAAATCCATTTTATCATCGAGATAATTTTAAGGGCATAACAAATTCTAAATTTCTGAATGGGCCTAGCCCATCTAAGACCAGTATTGTAGGTACACATACACATTTAATTCTTATAAAAGTATAAGATTATACAGATATTTAATAAAAAGCAATATATATATGCGTTAAATTGTATAAATGGCAATAGCCTTATTTAATTTCAATAAACATTGAATCACAAAAAGTACTCGCTCCGCCGGGAGTCGAACCCGGATCTCTCACTTGCCGGGTGAATGTGCTACCATTAATATATATATATATATATATATATATATATATATATATATTAATGTAATGAAAGTAACTAAACAGTTATAAATGAAAGAATTATACAAACAATCTGGAGTATACAAAATTAACTGTAGTGACTGTGAAAGCTATTATATTGGGCAAACTGAAATAAATTTAATAAAAGGTTTAAAGAACACATACAAGCTTTGAAAACAAATAACATGTCTACAATAAAATCAAGCTGAGCACTTATTGGAGACTGACCATAACTACACAAATATTGAAAAGAACATGGAAATTTTACACATCGAAAGGAAAGGAGAGAAGTTAACACAAAAGAAGAGTTACATATCTATCTAAATTATAATAAAGATCCTCATAAAATTTTAAATAGTCATCCGAAAAATAAGACAAATCCAATTTTTGAAAAAATTCAAATATTAAATACAGATTACTAATAAGAAAATTACAACTGTGTCGTTTAAATTTAACATATGTTTAAAAGGTCCACATGTGTATATCTAATTGTTTATTATTTATTTATTTAGAGGTTAATGTACACTGATGATGGTTAAAAATCGAAACACGTATGTAATAAAAGAATTTTTAAAAGGGTTTTAGTTACTTTCATTACATTTAAATATATATATATAAAATATCAATAATAGAACGAATAGAACGAAGCATTTGATTAGCCTTCCGACTATTCAATCTCAACACAACACCAGAGAGACAGACTCATTGTCCAACTTCAAATATACCCCTATTCCTTATTAAAAAGTCGACTACTAGAAATACCTGCTGCCTTACTGTAACATCCTACACATCTGCCGACCTTTTCTTGAGAATTAGATTATTTATTTTTACCTATATTTTGACATCACTATTTAAATTCTAAAATATTTTCCACATTTATTATCCCAAACAATATTTAACAAATACATTTTAGAATTACTCATATATTGAATACAACAATGAACATATAAAATTCATTTCATTACATCCTACCTACATCTTGTTTAATTTAACATAAAATACTTTGCATAGATAGGAATATAACTAGAAATAGCAATTTAATAAATTACTTTTTATCATAAAGCTACTAATACCCGGCTACACAATAGTCGGTTATTTTAATTCCGGTAGTAGAAATTATAATTAACTTAAGGTAATGTCAGTGACGAGCGCAGCTGTATGCAAGCCTTGGGTGAGGTAATTAAAATCCCAAGAATAAAATTGCATTACCGTTTCTATGTAAATGTATTGTGTGGCTCTGGAGGTGTAAACTTTTAAAACACGAATAGATCAACTTTAATTTTGTTTTTTAAAATCGCACTGAAACAGGATTTACTCTTATGTGAACCTCCATTATTTTATTATTTCATCAACCCACATTTAAATTTTGTTTGCGAATCAGTAAAAATCTGTTAAATGCTGAAGAAGAAATATCACGTCTGAAAATCCATTTTATCATCGAGATAATTTTAAGGGGCATAACAAATTCTAAATGTATCTCTGAATGGGCCTAGCCCATCTAAGACCAGTATTGTAGGTACACATACACATTTAATTCTTATAAAAGTATAAGATATACACAGATATTTAATAAAAAGCAATATATATATTTATTCTATAATTTCAATAAAACATTTGAATCACAAAAAGTACTCGCTCCGCCCGGGAGTCGAACCCGGATCTCTCACTTGCCGGTGAATGTGCTACCATTAATATAGTATAATATAAATATATATATATATATATATATATATATATATATATATATATATATATGATATATAGTAATACTCATATAATAATAATATATTTAATGTAATGAAAGTAACTAAACAGTTATAAAATGAAAGAATTATACAAACAATCTGGAAGTAATACAAAATTAACTGTAGTGACTGTGAAAGCCTATTATATTGGGCAAACTGAAATAAATTTAATAAAAGGTTTAAAGAACACATACAAGCTTTGAAACAAATAACATGTCTACAATAAAATCAAGCTGTAGCACCCTATTGGAACTGACCATAACTACACAAATATTTAAAAGAACATGGAAATTTTACACATCGAAAGGAAAGGAGAGAAGTTAACACAAAAGAAGAGTTACAACATATCTATCTAAATTATTAATTTAATAAAGATCCTCATAAAATTTTTTAAATAGTCATCCGAAAAATAAGACAAATCCAATTTTTGAAAAAATTCAAATATTAAATACAGATTAACTAATAAAGAGAAAATTACAACTGTGTCGATTAAATTTAAACATATGTTTTAAAAGGTCACAGGGTGGATATCTAATTGTGTATTATTTATTTATTTAAGAGGTTAATGTACACTGATGATGTTAAAAAATCGAAACACGTATGTCATAAAAGAATTTTAAAAGGGTTTTAGTTTTACTTTCATTACATTAATATATATATATATAAAAATATCAATAATAGAACGAATAGAACGAAGCATTTGATTAGCCTTCGACTATTTCAAAATCTCACACAACACCAGAGAGACAGACTCATTGTCAACTTCAAAATATACCCCTATTCTTTATTAAAGTCGACTACTAGAAATACCTGCTGCCTTTACTGTAACAACCCTACATCTGCCGACCTTTTCTTGAGAAATTAGATTATCTTTATTTTACCTATATTTTGACATCACTAATTTAAATTCTAAAATATTTCCACATTTTATTATCCCAAACATATTTAACAAATACATTTTAAATTACTCATGATATTGTGTTTAATAATTGAATAACAACAATGAACATATAAATTCATTTCATTACATCCTACAATCTTGTTTAATTTAACATAAAATACTTCTTGCATAGATAGGAATAAAACTAGAAATAGCAACTTTATAAATTTAACTTTTTATCATAGAAGCAACAAAGATACCCCCGGCTACACAATAGTCGGTTTATTTTAAATTCCGGTAGTAGAAATTATAAATTAACTTAAGGTAATGTCAGTGACGAGCGCAGCTTGTATGCAAGCCTTGGGTGAGGGTAATTAAAATCCCATAAATAAAATTGCATTTAACCGTTTCTATGTAAATGTATTGTGTGGCTCTGGAGGTGAGAAACTTTTTAACACGAATATGCAACTTTAATTTTGTTTTTAATCGCACTGAAACAGATTTTACTCTTATGTGAACCTCCTTATTTATTATTTCATCAACCCACATTTAAATTTGTTTGCGAATCAGTAAAAATCTTGTTAAAATGCTGAAGAAGAATATCACGTCTGAAAATCCATTTTATCATCGAATAATTTTAAGGCATAACAAATTCTAAATTTCTGAATGGGCCTAGCCCATCTAAGACCAGTATTGTAGGGTACACAACACATTTAATTCTTATAACGAATATAAGATTATACAGATATGTTAATACAAAAGCAATATATATATTTATTTAATTTCAATAAACATTGAATCACAAAAGTACTCGCTCCGCCGGGAGTCGAACCCGGATCTCTCACTTTGCCGGTGAATGTGCTACCATTAGTATATATATATATATATATATATATATATAATATATAATAGTAAATATATATATATATATATATATTAATGTAATGAAAGTAACTAAACAGTTTATAAAATGAAAGAATTATACAAACAATCTGGAGTAGATACAAAATTAACTGTAGTGACTGAGAAAGCTATTATATTGGCAAACTAGAAATAAATTTAATAAAAGGTTTAAAGAACACATGCAAGCTTTGAAAACAAATATAACATGTCTACAATAAAAACAAGCTGAGCACTTATTGGAGACTGACCAATAACTACACAAATATTGAAAAGAACATGGAAATTTTACACATCGAAAGGAAAGGAGAGAATTAATCACAAAAGAAGAGTTACATATCTATCAAATTATAATAAAGATCCTCATAAAATTTTAAATAGTCATCCGAAAAATAAGACAAATCCAATTTTTTGAAAAAATTCAAATATTAAATACAGATTACTAATAAGAAAATTACAACTGTGTCGTTTAAATTTAACATATGTTTAAAAGGTCCACATGTTATAACTAATTTGTTTATTATTTTATTTTATTATAGAGGTTAATGTACACTGATGATGGTTAAAAATCGAAACACGTATGTAATAAAAAGAATTTTTAAAAGGGTTTTAGTTACTTTTCATTACATTAATATATATTATATATAATATTCAATAATAGAACAGAATAGAACGCAAGCATTTGGATTAGACCTTCGACTATTCATCTCAAAGCACAACACCAGAGAGACAGACTCATTGTCAACATTCAAATATACCCCTATTCTTATTAAAGTCGACTACTAGAAATACCTGCTGCCTTACTGTAACATCCTACATCTGCCGACCCTTTTCTTGAGAAATTAGTTTATTTATTTTACCTATATTTTGACATCACTATTTAAATTCTAAAATATTTCCAACATTTATTATCCCAAACAATATTTAACAAATACATTTAAATACTCATATATGAATACAACAATGAACATATAAAGATCATTTCATTACATCCTACATCTTGTTTAATTTAACATAAAAATACTTTGCATGGATAGGAATATAACTCAGAAATAGCAATTATAAATTACTTTTTTATCATAAAGCTACAAATACCCGGCTACACAATAGTCGGTTATTTTAATTCCGGTAGTAGAAATTATAATTAACTTAAGGTAATGTTCAGTGACGAGCGCAGCTGTATGCAAGCCTTGGTGGAGGTAATTAAAATCCCAAGAATAAAATTGCATTACCGTTTCTTCTATGTAAATGTAATTGTGTGGCTCTAGGATGGTGTAAACTTTTAACACGAATAGTCAACTTTAATTTTGTTTTTAGATCGCACTGAAACAGGATTTACTCTTAATGTGAACCTCCATTATTTATTATTTCATCAACCCACAGTGGAAATTTGTTTGCGAAATCAGTAAAAAATCTGTTAAATGCTGAAGAAGAATATCACGTCTGAAAATCCATTTTATCATCGAGATAATTTTAAGGCATAACAACAAATTCTAATTTATTTCTGAATGGGCCTAGCCCATCTAAGACCAGTATTGTAGGTACACATACACATTTTATTCCTTATAAAGTATAAGATTTATACAGATATTTAATAAAAGCAATATATATATTTTATTTAATTTCAATAAACATTGAATCACAAAAAGTATCTCGCTCCGCCGGGAGAGTCGAAAACCCGATCTCTCACTTGCCGGGTGAATGTGCTACCATTAATATATATATATATATATATATAAAATAACTATATATAAAATAAAATACTATATATATATATATATATATATTAATGTAATAGAAAGTAACTAAACAGTTTATAAATGAAAGAATTATACAAACAATCTGGAGTATACAAAATTAACTGTAGTGACTGTGAAAGCTATTATATTGGGCAAACTGAAATAAATTTAATAAAAGGTTTAAAGAACACATACAAGCTTTGAAAACAAATAACATGACTACAATAAAATCAAGCTGAGCACTTATTGAGACTTGACCATAACTACACAAAATATTGAAAAGAACATGGAAATTTCTACACATCGAAAGGAAAGGAGAGAAGTTTAACACAAAAGAAGAGTTACATAATCTATCTAAATTATAATAAAGATCCTCATAAAATTTTAAATAGTCATCCACGAAAAAATAAGACAAATTCCAATATTTTGAAAAAATTCAAATATTAAATACAGATTACTAATAAGAAAATTACAACTGTGTCGTTTAAATTTAACATATGTTTAAAAGGTCCACATGTGTATATCTAATTGTTTATTATTTATTTATTTAGAGGTTAATGTACACTGATGATGGTTAAAAATCGAAACACGACTATGTAATAAAAGAATTTTTAAAAGGTTTTTAGTTACTTCATTACATTAATATATATATATATAAAATATCAATAATAGAACGATTTCTCAGGAAATAGTTATAAGTTATTGTAAAACAATATTTTTTTATCCATCTTAAATATCAATACAGAGTTTAATTACATTTCAGTATGACCTTGAATAACATAATATTGTACGTACGTAAATATTACCTTTGGTATTACTGTGACATGTAGAGCAATACCCAAATGTCTCAAATGACAAATCTGTATATAACATCAATTGTTATAAATACAAAGTAGGAGTATGCCACCCCTCATATTACGTAACAGGTTTTCTGAGGTTCATGCAAAAGCATAAAGATTATTACGTTAGGTTGCTTATTGTGTTACTATCAAGGTTGGTCCCTTTTTATTTAAAAAATCTGTTTACAATTATCTAACAAGATGGCATACATATAGATGTATACGAGAAAGATAAATCTACTACAATAAAAAGCCCATATGTCAATAACGAATCACCAGAACAGATACGGTAAACAAGGTAAATACAAAACTGTACATAAAGGAAATCAACAACAAGAGGAAGGTCTTAGGGTAACAAAAAAATCAAATCTACGATAACACCAAAGCATTGTAATAATAGTGTGTAGAACATTTCAATTAACTAAACCTAATTTCCGTCTGTCTTTACGCACGACAACTGTTGAACGATTTTAACTAAAATAGTATAATTTGGTGTACTATTTAAACTCCACTACTTCTATATTGATATAATAATATTAAATAATGGTAGATTGGAAGTCTTAATTTTTTCTGTCAAAAAGTGATTGTGGGTACATTTGGCTCATGATTCATCAAAAAAAACATATTGGTAGAGAAATACCAGAATAAACAATATATTATACAGAGTATAAGATAAAAATTGTTTGATAACTTTAAACATCCGTGAATTTGGGTTTATTGGTCTCACATAAAGCTGTAATTTGCAATGTTATATCTATAACAACCTAAACGATAAGAGCGGTTTATATTATGTTACGTTACCTGGGATTGCTGAATCTGAGCTGAAAGGACCTGGATCTGAGCTGGATCTCATATATGGAATTTATAGTGTACGTTGTGTTTCTTGTCTCTCTGGGAAGTAAAATAATCTACTAAAAATCCATACTAAAACAATCTAATCCATATAAAGTACTTAAAAAATAAAAAGCTTCAAAAAATATTAACCAACAAAAATCTACTAGTTTTGGAAACGTGTTTACACACAAGTCTTATTGAGGTTTTGGGTGTAATCCCTACAATCCTTTGAATCCCAGCTACACCAAGGACAGACCCATTACGGTAATGGTGACAGCAGGCACGTTTAAAACAAAGCTTCGTTCACTAAGAACTTAATTCAATGTCGATTATGTACAAATAAATCATATACACGTTTACTTCTTTTTTTTGTATGCTCTACCAGATTAATATAGTTACTTGCACTTATTTTGAAACTTGTCTTTAAACCTTATAATTTGGTAATGTATTATTTTAGGACTTTATACCAAGAGAGCCAATATGCAAGGCATTATATGATGTATGAATGTTCTTTTTTTAACTTACATCAACTGAACTAACTTTTTTAAACTGAATGATTAATCTACTGAATACATGAACTTTGTTATTATTATTATTAGTGAATATATTTGTATAAGACATCATAATAATGTAATGGGCTGGCCAATGGATAAAACTGTGAATAAAACTGAATCTGCGTTAAGTCCGCATAAATCGAGAAGTATTTAAGGAGTAGTCATAATATCACTGAACAAAACAGGGGGTGAGTTTTTTAAGTCCCTATCCTCCTCCCCCCCCTATTTTTTTTTAAAACCGTATAGTTAGGAGGTTTAAAAAACTCCGTACATATTCGTTTAGACACTAAATAACTTGTTTTCATGGATTCATTGACTCTTCCACCTCCAATGGGGGACGGTCCACGAGGAGTAAGCCGAGATTTCTTAAATGGAAGTCATAGGTTGATATGCACACAAATTAAAGGTCTCTGTAAGTAGAATACAATAGCCGCAAAACCGGACCACAAAGGTTAATCCAAAATGAAAAATACAGGGTGTTTAAAATTTACAAATAGTACTTGTGCTATTATCTGCGTTTTATAAAAAATAAAATAATAATCGCGCAACTTTTTAAAAGTTCATTTCAAACAATTTTTCTATTGCTGTTTATTCTTTAAAAAGAAACTTTATTTTGTTGTGTTTAATGATATTTGTAAGGGATCACAGGAAGTCCACGAGAATCTAGGAGTTAACTAAAGGATTTAAATAAGAAGTCGGTCGATGTTGATGTGTCGTTTAACATTGCATTTTAAAAACGCTGGAAACTGTGCAACAATCTGAATTAAAAAAGGATAATTCGTAAATTTTGTTAATAATAATTTTTGTTTAGAATCAGTGGTCTGCATTTTTAAAAATGTAATCTATTGACAAAAGTCGCTCGTGAGTCGTAGTACAAGAGTGAAAGTTTGTATGTTATCTGGGTATTCCCAGAGGCTTGTTATGTTTGGTTTTCAGTTACTTGGGCCATTACGTATCTGACCTTGTTAGTTGCAGTGTGGCTACTGACCTTTTTAGTTTTTAAGTGCTGTTTAAATTTAGAAACATGTATGTCCCGCACTCACTTCAAGAAAAAGATTGACATGGGTTTTTATATTATTGTGTCGCATCTGGGAATATTTACCAACGAAACAATGAGACGATTTAATGAAAACCATCCAGAAAGACCGTTAGACAGAACCTATTTTTAAAGGCAGTTAATAAAAATTAACAAAATTTTTTTAGAGAGACTGGTATGCGTTACAAACTTAGATGCAAAACGTTCAGATGGAGGGGGCCGTTCCTCCTTTGTCAGAATACTTGATTTAGAGGTTCTTTGTACAAGTTGTGAAAAATCCTCAAACCTCTATCGAGACAAATCTGAAGAACAATATATCGGGGTATCACAGCGCTCAAAGCAATAATAACCCTGAAGAAGCACAAATGTATCAATCCCTAAAAAATTAGCTACAATCACGCATTAAATGAAGATGACCCCTACAAAGATTGCAGTTTCTGTGAAACAATGGATAGACTAATTATAATCAAATCCCAACAAAACCTAAAATAATATCTGCTTTAGTGATGAGAGTAACATTTTACCGTAAATTTTTTTTTTTTTTTTTTTTTTTTTTTTTTTTTTGGTTTAGTGAATAGGGACACAAACACCTGTAGTACTACTGTGGATAACTCTAATTCCCCATGTTCACAGAGAACATCATACCCAGATATCCCCAGAAAGTAAATGATTGGGCAGGTCTCCTTCTCTTTGGTAACCACGTGATTGGGACCACAGTTTTATATTGACGGAAATTAAAATGGAGAAAGTTATTTAACAAATTCTTCCAGAAATAATATTCATCATCCATTAATAGAAAATACAATTCGCACTAATGGTGGGGAGTTTAATCGAGAAGAATAAGGTTCCGCGGGGGCGTGCTCCACCACACTACATGTTAAAGTTCGTGGTTTACCTTAATTTACATTATCGTGAGAAGTGGATAGGACGACGGCGGGGCAATAGAATGGCCGGCACGGTCCCCCTGACTTGAACCCCACTGGATTTTATTTTTTGTATTTAAATAATTTTTATTAATTTAATATTTAATATTATAATAATTAATAAAAATTTTTTAAATAAAAAATTATTTTAAAAAAAAAAAATTAAATATATTATTTTTATTAAAATTATTTATAATATTGTAAAATAATATAATTTTTTTTTAATTTAAAAATTATATTTTAAATTAAAATATAATTTTTTTTATTTTTAAAAATTATTAATTTAAATTTTATTTAGTTTTTTTTATTTTGATTATTATATAAAATCTTTTTTTTTTTTAATTTTATTTATTTATTTTTTTTTATATTTTTTTTTAATTTAATTAATTTTTATTTTTTATATTAAAGTTAATTTATATTTTAAAAAAATTTGTAATAAAATTAATTAAAAATGTTAATTATTTTTTATTATAAAATTTATTATTTATTTTTTATTTTTTTAATATTTTAAATTAATTTTAAAAAAAATTTTTTAATATGTATTTTTAAAATTTTTATTAAAATAATATTTAATTTTTTTTTTTAAATATATTTAATAATAAATTTTTTTAAAATAAATTTTTAATTTGGTATTATAATTATTAGATTTTTTAAATTATTTTTAAAAATATTTTTTATTATATTAAAATTATTTTATATAAATTAAAAATTTAAAATTTAATATTAAATTGTTTTATTTTTAAAAAAAAATAATTATTTAATTTTTTTATTTTTATTTTTAAAAAAATTTAATAAATAATTAAAATATTTTTAATATTTTTAAAATTGTAAATATTTTTAGTAATTATTTTTTATATTTTTTTTATAAATTTTTTTTTTTAATTTTTTTTTATTATTTTTTTAAATATTATTTATTTAATTTTTTATTTGGGGAACACTTGAAGTCTGTGATTTATGTACAACCACTCCGCATGTGTGGAAGATCTTTCGGAACAGAATTACTGAGTCCTGCAGGAAAGTAACACCTAAAAATCCTAACCCGTTGTAAGGATTGAATTTTGATAACAGACTATACTACTCTACTGTCAGGAAGTAACAAGCAATCAGTTAGAGCAACATACTACAATAAAATGGTAAGTAACAACCCTACTATATCGGAATCTTACAATAATAGAACCGAAATCGCGTTGAAATAAAAAATAAATGGGTCTAAAAACCTTTTGTATAATAGGTACAAACAAGTTTCTTATAAATTTTAAAATACTTACAATGGCGACACAACACATGATCGACTTCTAAATAAATCCTTTAGTAAACTCCTAGATCTCCGGAGCTTCCAGTGATCCCTTAAAATCATTAAACCACAACAAAATAAAGTTTCTTTTAAAGTAATGAACAGCAATAAATCATTGGTTTTGAAACGAACTTTTAAAAAGTTGCGCGATAAAACCAGATAATAAGCACATTACTCATGTTTGAACATTTTAACACTCTGTAATTTCATTTAGGAATTAAACCTTTTGATGGTTCCGGTTTGGCGGCATTGTAATCTACATACAGAGACCATTAATTTGAATTTGCATATCAACACTATGCTTTACATTTAAGAATCTCTCTCGGCTTACCCCTCTCCTCCCGTGGACCGTCCCCCATTTGAGGTGGCGTAGTCATGAAAAAACCCAATAAAAACCAAGATATTTAGGTCTAACGAATATGTACGGATTTTAAAAACCACCTAACTTAACGGCTTAAGAAAAAAAATAGGGGGGGAAGGGACTTAAAACTCACCCTGTATAAGCTATTCAAAGATAACATTCTCCAAAGAGTTTTATATGCATTTCTGGTACCGTAAATATTTTTCACTGAGTCTACTCAATGGTAGCAGAGCTAATAAAATACCATTTAGTAATAATAAATAGACCTGAAATTTAAAAATAATTTACGTATTTAATAAGCTTGCTATCGGTTATACACAATCGTGCAATTTAATTTTAAGATTTCTCTCACTAGGCTTAAAAGTGTTGACAAAATAATTCTTAAAAGGTAAATACTAAATAAACGACATAAAATGTTTTAGACAAATTTTTTCATTTCATAGGCAAATGTTCCTCTCGAGAGGTTTTTGCCCTTCATCTAGAGGCATCTAATTCATGAGCCTTAAAACTTTGTTGTTTAAATTTTACTGTAGTCCAGAATATTGAAAAGTATTCTAATTAAAATAATACCTTTGGGCTGTTTGCGATGGCATTGAAAGTGGCCTTCAATCCTCTTTTATAGTGTAAATTAATTAATGTTTTAATTCTGTATGATTTATACATTTTCTAGCAGTTTACTTCGCAAAGCAATTTCCAGCTAAATAACTGGTACACCATAAACATATCCTTTTTAATGACATCCCAAACACTTAAGTGACGAGTCACTGAAAGATATTTAAAATTTCCCTGATCCATTTTAGGATATAAATTTAGTTTAAAGAGCGTTATTTTGAGGCCTTTCGGAGAGTGAAACCGTTGCAAGTGCCTAAATTAAGTATTTTTTTAATATTTGCACCCGCTCTTTTACTTATCACAATATTTAATTTGTCAGATCCTAATTTAATAAAATCTGTACAATAAAACATCCCCAATCGAAGTATTTCATAAGCTACTTATTATTTTAAACAGCAATACATATTTCTCTTATAAAAATAATCGGAATTTATTTAAAATAATTTTTGAAAACTTTTAATTTGAATATCCCATACAAATATAAAAACGATTGACTTTATATCATTTTCCATTGTAAATAAATAAATAGTGAGAAGGCTGTATAGGCAACGAATAATAATAAATAATAAAATAAATCATAAATAACTCGAAACTCTCTGCATCAGTTTAAGCTTTCAATTGTTTCAGTAATACTTGAATCATTGTATGCAACTGTGCAGGAATAAAAAAATCAAAGACCATAATGTTTCCAGTGAAAGCATTTATAATGTAATATGATGGGAGCACTAAGGTGATTTTTAAACGGAAAATAGACATATATAAATTACATAATACTATTAAGAGGTTAAGCAAATTGGTAACTGGCTTAATTATTCAGGTTTTTTGCGTGTAAAGGCACTTCTGAGTAGAATAGTTTATATTTCCACAGCTGAGTTACCTTTCTTGCCTTGATCATAAGAATATAGTTCAGTTAAGATCTTAAAACGTCTTGACTACACTTCTTCAGACACTTTTAATCTGCTTCTATAAGAGGGATAGAGTGAAAAACATAACCAAATCTCTGATCGCTACATCACACACAAATATTAGTTACACAATTATTTATAATATCACACAGCTAACTCTTCTTAATATCACCTCTACAAAAATGTTTATTTGCAGAAAAATACATTAACCTTATTACAGTTCAATAATGATATTGTTTAATGCATATTTATGATGCAAAACCAATAGTTAATTTATGGCCGTTAATCTAATTACAGCTTTTATGCATTTAGAGAAAACATCCAAAGTCCATTTGACAAATGTATTAGTTAAATTGCATGCATTAAGTTTATACATAATTTATGTTTGAATGAAAAATTTTTGCCAAAATATATTAGTAGCATTTATATTTTTTACATTAATCATTACTATATTTAAGTGATTACATAATATAGTTATTATAATTTATTATAAAGATTTAAAACTTAAAATTTAATTAAAGTAAACAAGTGTTCTAATACGCACGATATTTTAATTGAGATAATATGATTTAGGCCATCGATAGTATTACAGCAATAATTACTGTGTTGGCACTATTCGATTTATATTCCGCCGATGATATGGTTTGGGACACAATTTATTTGCTTTCCTTTTGTTACGATTAATATTCAAATGGAATGTAATCAGACTTAAAATAATACGTATATTTTTATTTCGACCATGGCATAGAAGTTTCTTTTTAAAATGGAACAATAATCCACTGTTGAAAGTGGCGCATATCTCATGCACAGACCGACTTAGCAGCGACAATGTATGCTATTCAAGATTGCTTTGTTTGCTTAGGAAAACCCGATATTGCATTCAGACGTGTTTGCAGATACTTAATGATCTACGGCCATTGTAAAGCTATGGAAGTCACATTGTCGTGTATAGTAATTAAATTGATTTTCTCCACTTTGGAATTAGAAGAAAGTAATTTTTAAGGATAAGAAGTGCTCCACGAATAGGGAAGGAAATAACTTTTTTGTGAACGTAAACAATGAAAAGGTATAGATAGATTTTACTTCATTCATTCTTCTTTAAGTTAAATAAATACCCATATAATAAAACCTGTTGTTTATTAATTTTAAGAATCCTCCCAACACACACAAAGGTTGATCCCTCGTAATAGATTTCTCTCGAAAAAGAAAAAATAAATACAAAATTTAAAACACGTTACGTTTACGTTATTTTTATTTAATTTCTGCATATCCATAAAATTATTTATCTAAAACGTAAGGAAGGTGAAGATACGGTATATTTCAACTTCTCGTACTCACTATTCTCCGGAAAGATCTCAGGGTTCTTCCCTAACGCCTAATCACTGGCGTAATAGACTGAGATCTAGTTAACCAATCTACACTCATGTTACGTTCCTCTATTATGGTTCCTGTTATTCAGCTAATCAATTCACCATGTAGACCACTGCAAGCTTCCAATGCCATTTGCTCCTGGTTGTGTAACTGTCCTACTGTTCAAATAGAAGTGATCACCATCAATAACGTAGGTCAACTGGCGTGGACTTAATTTCTGTTCCAAAACTATTTCAAAAATGTGTCATTTTATATTTATATATATATATATATATATATATATAATATATATATATATATATATATATATATATAATATATATATATATTATTGTATATTGTATAAATTAATTAATACATATTTAAATTTACGTACAGTTATATATTAACTAACTTTGATAAAGTATGAACAGTAGTGATACATGTTCTTGGTTTATAAAATTGTAAAATGCTGTATGGTTTACATTTCAGCAGTTAACCACAAACAAGTCTAGATCTAAATAATAGTGAGATACAACCTCAAGATCTCACAATAAGTTTTTGGAAGTATAACTTTATATAAATGACTGTTATAACTAAATACTCACATAGGCTGTATTTCACATCAAACATTTAATAGCGCGATGCCCTATAAATTTTAGTATACTTCATGAAAGAATTTCAAATTGACCTTTATTTGGATAACTCGCAGTTACCCGCGGCTTTGATTGCAATATCGTATATTTTGCACGTATATGAGCACTGCTAGTTCAAGTGAATTATGTTTCCGACACCAATATCGAGTTTGGCATCTTGTTATGTTAAAAAAAAATATGTTAAAAAGCGTATATTTATGACCATATAATTTACTCGGCCCTTTGTATTTTTGTTCCATAGTCAACTTTGCCTTTTTTCCGCTCTTAAAAGTACATATACATATATACGTAATTTTGTATTTTATATCTGCAGTCTTATAAAAGTTATTCGATTCTATGCACGCAATTTAGTAAGAGTTGTACGTGTATGACCACTGCTGCTTCAAGTGAATTCTATTTCAAACTCCAATGCTGAGTTTTCCTTGTTTCCCGATCAAGAAATATCACACACATCATAGAAGCCTAATTTTGTCAAAAGGCAAATAGTAATGTTTATAACAGTCTTTAAATTTATATTAAAATTTATGTAATTTTTTCTATATTTAATACTATATATTTGCTAAAATAGTACAGTTATAAGTACAATGACATTATTTACGTGTTTGTTTCTGTAAAAAAATGTTTTTAATATTTTTGAACATTTAGAGCTGGAATTGGCACAAATTAGCATAAAACAGTCCAGCGAATTTTTATGTAGCATAGTAGCACTTTCCTGCTGTTTCAAAGAGGTCTTTGGAGTCAAATTCAGATCATCTTATATTTTACAACGTTTTCGTAGATAAGTACTTACCTAACCACAGCAATCTAAACATTAATGGTTACTTCGTACATAATTTACACAAAAGAAATGTAAAAAAATTGAAAATAATGTTTGAAATTAATGAAACTCGTGGTTCTGCTGTCACAAAACAAGTTTTAGACAGAATAGTTGATTACATCTGGCAAGCTAATTCAATAATTAGCTCGTAACTTTAGAGACCAAGATGTAAATTTTTGCAACTTTAAAGGCCAGTGGGGCATAGGCGGAGAGATTTTTGAAATATGATTAGCCTATATTCATCGCAGGGCTATGAATATCCATGTAAATTTTCAGTACAATCGCAGCTTGTTCTTTCTTGATATCACGAAACAGTTTTGAATGATAAACACACATATTTATTATTCCAAAAATATATTATAATAAATTCGTAATTAACATCTGACAAGGGCAACTTTTAGTAGTAACAATATACGAATACTTGAATAAGTCAAAACGTGCAATAATTATAATAACATTATCTGAGATTATAGTATAAAACCATTTTTCAGCCAATTTTATAATTAATTATATAATTAACTTAAAACAAATAGACCCCAAACAGTTTACATGATACATGAACGTGTCTAGACTCTGGTGTCCGAGAGTCCTGCCAGGAGCAAAACAAAATTAATTGCGAGGAATTTTTTGCTACTTAAGCAGATGAAACACACTCATTTGACACCCATATGTGTTGTTGTCTCTTTTATTGTGCGAGGAAGCACTCTATTTTAAACTGCATATGCTAATTTTCACACTCATGTTTTACACATACACATACCTAATTGAGTGTATGACATATTTTACATATAATTCAGGATATAACTCACTCATTCATCCGCAAAGTATATAAATTAGCTTAGTTTTGTCAACCAATGTGGTAGTAATATTCATTTATGCTGTACTGACAATTTCATTACAGTACGATAGAATCATACATACAATTGTCACACAGTTAAATATTGATAACCCTTTAACATTTCACGTATTCCAGAATGATCACCAGGCCTTATCCATAATACATAATGTCATTAATAACAAAGAAAGTCGAAGAAAACGTACAATGTCGAATACTGCGAATGCCTAATTAAAAACGGATTAGAGTAGTTAAACAATATTGCCTTTAGAAAAATCTAAGTAAATAGATTCAATGGCAATTATCTTCAAGATATAACTAAGTTAATAATGACCTTAAGATACCTCAGAAACATTGAGAATATGTTGGAAATGATGCCAAAGAAACATTATGAGCAGATGGTGTAGGAAACATTTTAAAATTAGTGATAATTTTAACAGGATATTTATATAACAGCCATGTATTAAAAAATGATAATAATAAAAAAAAACTTACTGATAATTCATTTCTGAATTATTTGTGAAGAGGACTTCGTGCAAGAAGGAGAAGTGCAGATCATGACAGAGGAAAGGGATCAGCAAACCGATTATTAGGATATGTAATGCAGGAGCCAGTGAGAATAAATTAGATGAGAATGAAAGACAAGTAGACAAAAAGCATTGTACCAATAAACCATATTTAGCCTTTCCCAAGAGCGGTGAGCGATAATACAGCAGGACCAAATTACACAGCACTTTTAAAATAATAAAAACCACAGCTAAAGTTGGACTTAAGTTGTAAAGAGTATATCACGAAAGGACTAATGATTATGGCTGAGTCTAATAATATGGGAAGGAATATAATCTGGAGGACAGGATTGAACGTTGAGATGTCGGTTAACAGAATCTAGTGCTAGAGATATGAGACGGAAAAGTGAAGGTCCATATAACAAGAAAGATAAGTTCAAAGGAGAGTTTGTTATAAAAGAATATAAGAGTACAATGAAAATGAGAAAGTGCAGGGAAAATAACGACAAAGAGAATATAATCCGTGTGAACTACAAAACAGTAGAACAATAGAGTGTCTTGTCTCCCTGGCTGGCATACAATGAAAATTATCAGTTTTCATTGTATGTATTTTTTTCTTTTTTTAATTTAATAATTAAATCAAGCACAATCGGCTGTGCGTTAGCAAAGCCTGTCACTGAATGGGCTAGAAAATTTGATATACTCTATTGATTATTTGTATAACTCTACAAAACTTACAAATGAATACGAGTTACGTTTATTTGAAAATATTGTGGGAACTCCTTAGGTTTTATCCTAATACACAAGAGGTAAAAAGTGAAGATAGAAATATTTGGGACTAAGAGGGGTAGTGAGAAACTACTCTATGTTCTTGGAAACCTGAATAAAAGGTATTTCGCGTGCTTGAATTCCTGCTTTTATCTCAAGTTTGTTCCAAGAATAAAAATAACATTCTCTTTGTGCATAAGTAACAAAAGAATGTTCTGAGAGAGCTCATACTGTTGACATTAAAAAAATGTTTTAGAACACTGCACAAGAGACTTTAATATTTGCAACAAATGTCCATATCATTTCCAAAAGTCCTCAAGTGAACGCTTACAGTTATTTTTGAATGAATTTGTTTCCATTGAACATTTTGGTAATCAGCTTATTTACAGGTCTTGGAAGCAATGCTTGACTAATCAATTAATATAATTTATTTATATGGCTCGCCTGCATCGATATACATAATTCATAGTAAACGTAAACATTTTCGTTCTGAATTTCTAGAAAAGTTCACACGAATGATTCAGGGTTTGAAGTAAAACTGAAAAAATTTAACGTAACTCAGGAAGGTTTCATACAATTATAAATATTATGACTGTATGGACAATTTATAAAATACCATAACCGATACCCCGGCAATATGTTAGAAAGAACGAGAACACAGTGATCAATGTTCCTATTTTAGGCGAAAATATATGGTAAATTGAAACTTATTTCCCAATATTTTGAAATCCGCAATTAAATATTTATGTTATCAGTAAAAAAAAAAACAACTAATAGCAAAGATAAGGTAAACAATTTATGACGTCACTGGTATACAGGCCATTCTTATCGGCTCTTTAAAAGATCCGTATAGAATACGCTGCAGTTTAAACAATTATTCAGAAAAAAATCAAGCGGTGTCAAGTCATACTATTCACCATTTAGTGGAAACGTACATTTCAGTTGAAGTTGTTCGAAGAAGTTTACATGCTTGCGGACGGATGCGTCAGATTTCAGAGACAAACAACATAACTAAATCCATCTCTAAAACAGCCAGCAATGTCATTAATATACACATTTTTAGTTGGTTTTTTGGATGCCTCAGACTAGACTCCATAGACTAGACAATATTCCCATGAGAAATGAAGATTTTATCACAAAACTTATGATAATAAAATACATAGCTCATGGTAATTGTAATGAAAGTACAATAATTGGCCAATTCTTCTCAACATTACATTGAAAAATAAACATCATAACAAGTTCACAAATAAAATAATGTGTAACTCGTATGGAAATTTATTAAACTACAAAGTTAAAAAAATATTTGCAAAACATGAATACATTGTGGCTTATAGGATTATTAATAAAATCAACAACTTAATAAATGTACTAAATACCGGAAGAGAATAATTTTACGCACGGCAGCAGCGTTTAAAAAATACAGTACAGTTATTGTACCAAGTTACAATATAGGATAACATAAGTTTTAAAACCAATTACACTTAAATAAAACTATAAACATCCTAAACTTCATGGCAAACTAATTCACAAGAACGCATCCGTCGATTATGCTAAAGTGGGAAGAAACGCTCTCAAACATAGTTCAATTTATATACATAATATTTTGTTTACAGTTTGGGGCTTTATGAATGACAGTGTTTGTAAGCAGTCTTTGTGTCGTATTACACACAAAACTTCAGAAGACTTAAATAGTTCTATCGACTACTGGCAGCTGATCAACTTTATATGATAACACAAACTCACATTACTGATGTGAGAATCACTAACTTAAAGTTTTCATTTGGCAGCAATAGTGTTTAACTTTAATAAAATGTATAAGCTGTTGACTGTGGATTATTTATTTTATAAAATTTACTATATGATTGAGAGCAACCTTCATACTATTAACATTTTAAATAAATATTAATATCATGCTAGTAACAACTATGTAAACCTAGTAATCTGTTTAAAAACTTGATAGCCAGCAGATGTGGTGGCAGCAGCACATTGTGGCTGTGATATCACTTAACCACAATAGAAGCTCTCATTTGCATAGATACGAGATGCAAGGCTCGTGGTACGGAAATCGTTAGGAAGGGATTACTGTTTTAACTATCGTCACTGCTTACCTAGCAAGATTAGAATAGAGTATAGCTGTTCTCATAGTATTTTTAATTATATTTTAGTTATTGCATTGAAAAATAACAAAGAAAACATAGTTTTTTCATGTAAATTATGGGTTTTTAAGCTTAAAATTACCTTTTACCTTTTTGTTAATTCAAAATAATATATGGTAATTTCCGCATTACTAAACTCGTCTTTCTTTCAAACTAAAAAATTAACTTAGCTGTACACTGTATGCCAGTTACACAAATAATTGACAACCTGTATGTATAAGAACATTTACATCATTTTAGGGTGTTGGTGTTACATGACTCTAACACTCCCTCTCCATGGATCCAAAATGACAAGTATGAGCTCAAAAAAGACAGGATCGTTATTGACATTATCAAATATTCGCAAAACTATATTCGTTTGGTTTATTTTGTAAGGATCTTTACCCAAGTACTATAATATCTGTGAGTATGTAATAATTCCCATTATATAAATAACTGCATAATAATTGGAAAATATACAAATTTTTATTTAAAGAAGTATCACTAAACCCGATGAAAACAACATACAACAAACTATTAGGAATAATAATCAGAATAGGAGTATTTCATTGTAATAAAAATCCTAGATCATACTTAAAGCTTAGATTGTGTTATCAATAAAAATACTTGATCCACATTTTATCGTGCATAAATGCCTCTACAATCTAATAACAATTATTTGTTACTTAATCCAATTTAATAGGTATATGTTAATATTTAAACAAATAATATATTGAATTTGTAAATAAGAAAAGTCATGAATCATTAGAATTAAGGTGATGAATGGAATCCATGATAAGTAGAGCAGTAAGCATTAGAAAAATAAGTAAGTACTGCGATAACTAATTATGGTGAACTAGTTGCTTGGTGAAAAAGTGTAATATTTATGATAATCACAATGCCTTCTACTTGTTTGGAAGATTATTAGCGTTTTCATTGTTCTCAACTTACAAGTTAATTGAGGAATAAGGCAATTGAGGAAAATATATATTATTATATTAGTATAGTATTATATATATTCAAATCCTATCAGTAAATAAAATATATTACTGTACATGTTTTCTTCTTCCCTTTTTGTTAAAAAGATTTGCTAGGTAAAATAATGCCGGAAAGGTTACCACTGCTCTATTTTTGATCCAGCTCTTTTTCTATCAAGCTATAAATTATATAATAACTGACAATACAGCAAAGTTAGCATGTGTAATGTGTTACTGCACTAGCAATAGTATTCGATACTAAATATTAGTATTACATATCGATAATAAATACACTAACAATACTATACGATGGTATTAGACGTGTTGCTTAAGTATGTGCCTACTTTTTATCATACACGGTGTGAAATATGTATAATCCCTGACCGTCATTGCACCTAGTTTGGGAATCTAGGCATATTTTAGAAATAGTTTTATTTTCTAGTTTAGGGGTTTTCTAGTTGGTGGCCCATTAATCGTTTTTGTGTAATGGGAGAACCATGTTTTTTTCTGAAAATCCTGAGATTATATCCAGTACTTTTACTTGAGAAAGAACTACCTACTAGTATAATTTCAAACTGCAAGGACAATTATTTTAGTTTCCGAGTGCTAAAGAATTTTGGACACTGTTTTAACCATATCTTTATGTTATAACCAAATCGGTGCTTTCGATTCGTTTTATTCAATTCAGGTACTCCTGTAAGTTTATAATACTACTGAGAATACCAAAACTATTGCCTGTAATGAATAGTGCTTTTTCAAAGTGTAAGTATTATATATTTTTGTTCATTCCATGCCGAGATGGTCGTCACGTTATCTTTTTTACTATCTCCGGAAAATGTCATTAAAATCAATTATTATGTTTACAGTTTTATATAATCTATGGAATATATTATTTAGCAAAATGTGCTTCATGTATTAGTTGGTTAAGGCTATACAAACTAAGTTAGTACGAAAATTGCATACGAGTATTAGTACGTTGGAAAAGATTTATCATGACAGCTGCAAGAAAACCGAACCTCAAGTAGTTTATCCATATATCCCACGGGTGGTTATCGAATAAACATAAAGAAGATAGTAGACCCATTCCCAACACTTGCACAAGTATTCACACTTTTTGGTAAATTTTCGTTCTTTAGAGATAGAAAAGTCCATCAGAGATTGGAAACCTCAAAAAAGAACCCTAAAATTAATTAGCATTTCATATATTTAAATCCACAAATCTCTGTAGGAATACACCTTTCTTATATATTTTACTTCCGTTATGTTTAATAACTTAATATTTATATAAATGTATATAATAACATTGTATTGATGAATTGTTATTAATATAATTTTATTAAATCCGCTGGAGCTACAATGCCAAATCAAGTTCTCCATTCACTGACAATACTCGAGTGCAGACGATGGAGTTGTAACAAATCACTTATTGCTCAAGAATGTATGAATAACAACGGCACGAATCAGAAATAATTGGCACTCTCCCAAACCCTCTATATATGGTTATTGAAGTGATGTCAGTAGAGAGATGACATTCAGATGATTGACAGAAAATCGGCGACAGCGTTCTCATTGTTCACATTGTTATACAGGTAGGTATTGTCATGCAGTATCCATATTCGGAGATAGAGAAAATTTCATAAAACCTTCAGGATTGTGAGGAATGAATTTTCTCTGAACTTGTGCTTATAAAGCTCCTTGAAGTACCTCTTCTATACGGCTGTATTACTTTTATTTCTTTCACTTAAATAAGAGGATTTAGAGATTCATACAATATTTTTACATTTTGTAAACACTTTAAAAATAATACTCGGTAGTGTTAACCGTCGTTACTCAATAACCCGTGGCGTGGTATTATGTAGAGATAAATTACGAGTTAATCTGATAATTTGACTGTAATAAAATAAATAAATTTTTTCCAGATGTTATGTCCCATAAACACACTGTAAAAAGTCATCATATTTCTACTTCCCATATTTAATTTAAAAATTTAGGATCATTGATTCTCATAGGCTTGGGTGTTATCGATGTGGTGACAGTGTTATATCGCTTATATGAATTTTAAACGCTTGTGAACTACTTAAGAACGACCGATAAACAATCAGAAAAGCTACACGTGGTTTCGTTAAAGGAACTAGACTGTGCATAAATTATCAAGGAAATCATTTTGAACAAAATTTATAAGGTATGGAAAATGGAATAAAATATTAGCAATGATCAGTAGTTAAAATGTTTTTACGAAGCCGGGAGGGCCAAACATGTCATTGTTCATTGCTCCTGGCTTCTGTAAGAGTATCTTTAAAGTGTCCGAGCTCGCTTATGCATATAATGATTTCGTTGTAATAAGCACCGTTGGAATTTTAATAACATTGTCCAAATATTTGGTACCTTTTATTTTTTTATAACTGATGTAATACAGATGATACCTATCAGAAGGTTTGCTGCTTCTGGCTTGTGCAAGCGTACATTTTAAGTGGTTGTGCTCGCTTATGCCTTCACGGATTTCGATGAAACAAGTAATTCCAATAAAAGTTCCCATAACACTACCAAATGCAAACTTATCTTGTAAACGTGTTAATTTGGTTATTTTTTTTCATTTATTATATGTTAAAATTTCAGTAGTCAGTTTCAATGTTAAATTTTAATTACAGTAACAGCTGATTTGAAATAACAGCTGTTCAAATACTGTCAAATTATGGGCCATTGTGGGCCTGTCAATTATGGTCAAATATTTGGCATGTGTAAAACACGAATCCTTCCATAAAATACTTATTTCGTAACTGATTTTTATAAATGAGGTGTATTTGGAAACAAACAATTATTTAAAAACTGTTGTTTTTGTCTTAAAAAATTTTCATAAAAAGTTATTTATTAGGTATTTCATAAAACAAAAAATAAATCGCTGCCATTTCGATAATATTAAAAGTTATTCTAAACCACTTTTTTCTGGTATAATACCTTCTGACATGGACCCGTTTAACAAGCTTTGTAACAATTGTAAAAATGAAATCAAAGATAAAATTGTTAAAAAAACAAAATGGCATATAGCTGCTAAACGAAGTGGAAATTGGTATGAGGCGCAGTCTCCAATTGCTTATACTTTAAATGCTACAAGTGTAGTGGCTCCAACTGAGAGGAATCGTATGTCATCCATATTTTAAATCATGCGATCTGAAATTAGAATGGAACATTGTAGAATTATTTCAAGTTGACATATTGTCAGATTTAGGAGACCATTGTTTATTTTTATGTTTACTTTTAGAGATATTTTCTCGTATTACCATGAGGACATTCTTCATCATTCCCCTGAATATCTACCTCATACTAAGCATTCTGGAGCCTTTTTAATGCTAGAAAAAGCAACTATGAAGGATTCTTTTTTCAAATAAAAGATTGAGTCTTATACAACTAAATGCTTTTGGCCTTTATTATTTCTTATTCCTCTATAATTACACCTTGGGTCAAAAGGTTATTAAATCATGTAGTTTTTTTTTACCTAGATTACACTTCAAAAGTTCAAAATCTAATTAAGTATATGCTTGATGGAACTGTGGAACTGTAAATCTAGTTTCATTTACAGTTTTACGTAAATCTCGGGGTAATCTCAGTTTTAATATTGTAGAACTTTTCAAAACTTTCGATTGTTTAATCCCATTGATTATGTTACAATCGCTTCAGATATGTTTAACTAATTCTTACTCAACCATTTAAGATATATGAGCTATACACAACCACTTAATATACAACTTTCTCTCTCTTAACAGTTAATTTTAAAACTACGAGACGAAAGTACTAATCCGAAATGCTAAATCAGCACTCAATAGCGCTTTGTTACACTACTGTTTATGACAATGCTCCAATACTGGAACTGAACTGAATCATTAAACGAGTTTACTCATTTGTACAGGAAAACAAAGCGAGTTTGTACGGAAATGCTGGATTTTCAACGGCTTTGGAGATTTATGTATTGAACCCGAAACAAAGTCATTGCGGTTTTCATGAAAAACAACAGGCGCAACTATTTTGTGACGTGACATGTTCTCACATCTGATAGAACAGCAATAAATTTATGTAAAAGTAATTAGTTTAACATAAGAGTGGTATTAGATTAACTTTGATTTGTTGTATGTTACCTGAGTAAAATAGTTATATATTTATTACAATTTGCCAACCTAAACTAGGTGTACTTAACCAACTGCAATTGGGAACTATTACTGTTTTTAACCACCAAGTATATTCATGAAGGGTGAGATTGATGTATCCAAATTTTCTTCAACTTGGGAGAGAAGTTTATTTATTTATGCTTCTTATCCAAATAACCAAGTATTATATACCTGCTTAATGTTATTATTTTTAAATAGATAATTTTCAACAAGACTAATATGCTGCGGTCATTTTACGCACAATATAAATATTATGCATATTGGAGTAAATTTCAGTAAATACACACTCTCACTCTCCCTCTCCTACAGCAAGACTTCATTATTTTTAAGATCACATTACAGTAGATACTAATATAGCATTGTGCATAATAATGAAGCTGTCACAATTTCGGTGGGTAATGTTTTATAGCAATTTCCAGATTATTGCAACAAGTTGCTTCCGCCTATTTTATACACATTCCATTCCACCGAAAACGTTCTCTCAAGGCGACCAGTTTTTTCGTATTCGTCATGCTTAAAGTGTGATATCTAATTTGGATTTCAAATAAAGAACGATTTTTTGCAGAACATCTTGGCTTATATAGTTTGGATATACAGTTGTAAATACGAACATACAATTAATTGATTTGTGTCAATCATCTTTTTAGATAAAGTATAAACTATAAACATTCAAGACATAAAGCTAACTCTACTTATCGATTGGTATTACGTGTCGTAAGAAATAAATAAGACTTGTATTATTTTTACGCATCAGAGTATAAGTAAAGAAGAGTTAATCAGGGAATTATTAATATGATTTTAATACACAACGCAAACAATTTTTTTTGCATTTCGTACATAAAACACGAATTACATTTTTTCAGATTCTTGCAAAGTTTAAATTTCTGCCGGTTTCATATCTTGATATATCATAGGTTTTACTTACTTAACTAAGTAGGTCGTTAAGTAAGTTTAATTCTTTAGTAAAGGTTCACTGCAGTTTAATCTTGATACAATACGAAAGCTTTAGTCATCTTCGATATTGGAAACGTTTTAGAAATTTTCAGCAATGAAATATCGTAGTCACTAGAACATGTCCTATTTGTATATCTAACTTTATACTTCCGTTCTGTCGGATCGTACATGATAATGTGACTCAATGACTGTATTGTCATCATAATGTATGAAGCGTTGCATCTTCACCCACGACCAATTTTCAGATCATAATTTATAATAGGAATAATGTTGTTCATAGACTCATTGAATCAGAGAGCTGTATTATGAGTATAACGCGCTAATACGTTGTAATTGATTACATTTACATTTTTATTTTAACTAATAAGTATTGTTTTAACTATCATTTTATCACAGAATCAAAATAAACAGTCTATTCTTCCAAATTCGACCAAACCTTTTTTATACAAAGAAGAAGAAATAAATCACTTCACAAACTGTAATAGATGTAGTTTTCGCGAAAATATTATAGTAACTAATACAACTAATGGGAATTTAAATCTGTCAATGAAAATAACTATTGTGATTGAACAAGAAAAGCTACTGATTAAAAATAATAATCTATTAATCTATGCGGACAAATTAACATCAAAAGAGAACTCATACACTGCAGTAATCTGGTATTTTATTAATCCACACAATTATTAAGCAGTTGAATAATAATTTATGTGGTGTTAAAGGGATAAGGCAATGAAGTGATGTACAAATTGACGAACAATCTAAATTCATGATGTAGTAAATTTAGATTTATTTTAAATGTATTACATGAATTATTAGTTTTAACTCAGCTTACAACAGTTATTCATTCTTGTGCTAAACAGCACATATACCCCTAGGCGTTTTCTTCATTTTTGATGGAACAGGAACATCAGGCTCGGTCACGTGCCGGTCACGTGACAGTATTGTGATCCACAGGACTAAACCTAAACGACATAATTGGAATAACAATAACTTCCACAAATCTCTTGCAGGACAAGTACTTTAGCAGTTATACCAAATAATAATAAATTAAATACGGTACATATTTGGTACTTTTGTGTGTGGGACAAATACTACTTATACGATAGAACACGGTCGTTTTTTTCTAATAAGATATAAGAAAATATGTATTTTGTAAAAGATTTAAAATTTAAATGGCAAACCAAGTTTTAATCTCCAGCTTCTCTAGTCAAGAAGCTACTGATTTTTCAAATTAAGTGTATTTGTATTATTATTTACTCCATTAAGTGTCAAATTAATTATAATATTTTAAGTATATTTCATACTAAATTTAGAAATTATATTACAGATTATGAGAAGTAATAATATTAAACTGCCACACGTCTAACTTACAGCAACCATTAATTTCAGTTGTATTAGTATGTAAAAATGATTTTTATTTTCAACGTCGAAACATAGTAAAACAATTTGTAATTGTACTATTTTACATTACAAAACCTTTCAAATATATTGTATGGCTCTACACGCAGAGCAAAAATTAATTGTTTATAACTTTAAAGAATTAGGTCCACACATTAAGATAACATGTAAAATGGAAATGCCTCCTTAATTTTAAATGTAATGAATTAATGTGCCGGACACTACATAACCACCATAATAGTAACTTTGCAGTTTACCGTATATATTGGGGTAACTGGATACAGTACTGTCTGATCGGAGATGATTGCAGCAGTTTTATCAATACTCCAGATCTTGTAATATGTGAATTATTCGTATTATATAAACCCTATTTCTATATGATAAGATCCTTTCACTGGACAGTTGTTAATGATGACGTGTGTAAGGATAACAAGGAAGCCGGAGTTTCTTACAAAAATAACCATTTGAATAATAAACGCATATTCACTTTATACTTGATAATGGCGGTAAAACACTAGATCTACTGTGACGGGAGGGTAACTTATGCTGGTTGCTGGTGTTTAAACCATGTGTGTCTACATATTCAGTTGTTAGTAAATCCCTGCAAAACAAAGAGAAATACAAGAAATGCGACATTTAATCGGTCTGATGATTATAAAAGTAATCTCCTTCACTATTTACATGCAAATATGCTACTGAATGAGCTCTGTGTAGATTCCAGTAGAGTTACTTCATCTAAATTTACATTTGTATTAACGGTTTTACTGTACCTTTTACTAAATTATATTTTCGTCTGTAATTAATTATTTACGCAATTATAAAGAATGTTTTAAGTTAAAAAGTAGTTTTTATATTCACAAGAAATTACTAATTACAATAACAAAGATGTTTATCAAACTTCCATTCAAAATTGTTGCTAGGTAAAAATCACTATAATTCGTATATACAATTACTGCAAACTATTGATATACAGTTTATATACCTTGATAACTATTGATATACCTACCTTAATTCTAATGTGTCATTCTTTTATAAATTTATGAGATTTCTTCTTTTATAGTTTCTATTCTAATTTAATAGGCACAATAATAATCATAATAAGACTATGATAAATGTATAATATACCAAATCAACTACGTATTTAAACAAGACAATAAAACATACCAATATAAAAAGAATACCATATAAAAAGAAACTTTAAACGACTGATTTTAAGATTTAAAAGTTTTCTATCCGTTCAAATGTGTTTTTATAAATATGTTTACTTCCAAAATTTATTGTAGTGAACGTTTATTTTCATGAGTAACGATCTAAAGTTTAGACTTTGAAAATAATGTTTATATTTTTTGTGAATAATATAATGTTTTTAATTCATTTTTAATAAATAATTTTTTTTATTTTAACATTTTTTGGGTGAGTAAAATGCATGAATAAGACGTTTAAAACGCTTGCATATTGTCCTGTGTAGCTCGTTTTAATAACATAAATGGTGCTTTGAACTAAAATAATAAAATAATTTTATATATGATATTTAGACGTTCTCTGTTAAACTTCTAGTGGATTAAAATATTAACTTCTAGATGTTAAGGTAAGGTTTGTATAATACAAATCCATGTATAATAACATGTTTAAGAACATTATAAGTAAGTGTTAATAAAATTAAAACCGGTTAAATATGTTTATATGAAGTATATTTATGTTTAATATTTTTGTGCAATTTGTATAGGATTCCTTCGTCATTTTCTGTTGTCCTGATTAGGATTCTAGCCTGAGTGAGGATTTCATCGAAAATAAAGCTGTTCAACAGTGAAAATCAATCGGTTTATTTGTTTTGTATATGGACTCGATAGCTGTGGTTAACCTTAGAGCAGTAGAAAAATCTATGCAAAATTGATTCTACATAGCTATTCATACAAGATATTATTAATAATAAACAAATATACAAACTACAAATAAACAAATAATAAACATATCATCGGTATTTTTGATACCACCTAAAGTAATTTCAAACCAATATTAACATTATAATAAGTATGACAAAGTATAATAACCTGGCAAATCAACGGTATTTATTTAAAATAAATACACATTTTTAGGAATGGAATTACGTTTTGTGAAAAATTATTAGTCGTCCGTAATACTAATTCCTTTCGACCGTCATGAATAAAATGCAATTCTCCTAAATTAAGCATTCATCAATTCCTATATCTAAAGCCATAGATGTTACTTCTCACGTATCAAAGTTTCCTCTAATAAAGTAAATCTTTTGTAAAACAATTTGTACTCTTTACAAATCGACTTTTTGTAAAATACAAGTAAGCTAAACGCAGGCAAGAGCTAAGTTAAAGCCTCAGCATGGGGTTCACCACAACATGGCATCCAGCTGCGGTATATTGCTCGACATTGGCTACGAAGTGGTGCGGTGTACATTCCGACATTGTTTGTTACTCTCGCTAACTCAGCCTTCAGTGAAACGTACCGTCTGCTAATTGGTTGGCATTCAGTGATTGAAAAACAAAAACGTTTTCCTTAAAGGTTCTCTAATTGTATGCGTTGTCAAAATACCGCTTCAATAAGGACAAGCATACTTTAAGGACTAATTATACTATTCTTTCCTCATTACTACAAAAATGTGACCACAAACTTGGAATATGCAATATAGTGTTCAATCGTAGTGATTTATTGTATTTTAGAAACCTATTGCATGCCATCAGATAACACCAAGAGAGGAATTTTCAAATACTTCCTTTATTTGTGTTTTAACTGAGGAAGATGTCAGAATGCAGATCTCGAAACGTAGAGCTACTAATGTTTTTATCAATGAACTATGGTAAATACCCTTAACTGGATAATACAGAACGCTGCCTTGCTTTATTGTAAAACTTTAATTAAGCTCTTAATATTTTAGAATACATTAAAGAACATATTAAAGTGTTGCTGAATTTTTTTTTTAATTTAAGGTAGATATTATTAGAGCTTAACAAATTTTCAAACAGAAGGAATTACAATGTGTTACTTATACTGTATCAAGCACAAGTAAGATAAGAATATTAAGCATACTTGTGAGATGTGATGATTTTGATCTTTATTTAATTGGGCTTGTGTAGAAAAGTACTTTGAAAAAAAAACATTGTTGTTTTCTATTTATAAACTTTAGTTACCCTGCAGCTGTTCTTGTAGCGTTATGTCTTGTTTGATGACAGCATATGAGGTATATCCTGAACTTTAAATGTAAAATGATATCTCCACTTGATTTCTGCCTTTGAGCAACAAACCGTGATTATCGGACCTTGCTTGCAATCTCTTTCGGAAAACATAGCACCAATAGCTTTAACTTTTCTTTTGGCACAAACGAAAATGAAGTCAAAAGTTATTAGGATCAATGACATTTAGGAAGAAAACGGTTTAATGTGCCTTATACCACACGAAGTGCTACTACACATTATTTTCGGGGTTTTGTGTATAAACATAACGTTGTTAGTTACATTCATTCGTGGTTAAATAACACTGAAAAATAGTAAATATTTAAATACACACATGATTAAGCAAAAACGATTTAATATTAATTTACAAAACTACAATTTACTAAACCTGAGAATTTTGACCTGGATGAAAACTTTTTAATTGTTAAAAGTTAAAGATATTAAAGAAACGTCTTAATTCCTGAAAACCAAAAATTGGACATTTCTATTTAATTACTATAAAGAGGAATTAATATTATTGCAAAAATATGACAAATTGGACATAATAAAATCAGCATTTGTAGCTAGTATAAACCATCGTAGGAAATAAGATGTTATTAAGTTGATCAGTTTACTGAGAATAACTATCCGAGCAACATAATTTGTTTTTTTAATCGATAAGCTGTTCTAACCTAAACAAAGCTGTATATTCATGTATATTTTAAATCCACAAAATAAACATCTACATAGTAGTAGCGTTCGACTTATAGCAAATTTTAATTAAAGTAATAGCTTTGGATACTAAATATTTACACACAAAATACATAAATTCTTTAAATAACATAGACTAGTGTATATAATCATAAAATAATAACTTCATACTGAGTTGGTTATTGGATTGATAATAATTTGCTGATTGTGTTTCAATAGTCAGCCGTTTTAAACTAAACAAGAATACACTCAAAAACTTAATATTAACACTTTAGAAACTCGGGTGTATACATAGCCCTATATTGAAGTGTATTTCAAATCCATAAAAGGCACATCTGGAGTATAAGATTTTTCAATTGGTATCAAATATACATTATAAGTAACGACATAGCTTTAGATAGCAAAACTTACCTTCCAAAAAAATTATCTTCATTGGCTGAGCTTTAGCAAACTCTTACAGCTGAAAAAATTTCATTTCCGTCTTTCTATCCGCTCGACGTCTTGAAAAATAATTGGCCTATAACGTTAAATTGTGCACAAAGCTTTATTTTTGTTATGAGACACAATTTTTTTGAGATACTGTATGTCACTCTATTAGATTTGGTTGAGCATTATATGTGTTTTAATATTATTACATTATTCCTATAAACAACCATGATGGTAATTTCGGTCGGGCCGTCTGCAGGTACGGGAAGAGTACGCAACGTTGAGCTGGCCCAGCTAGAGTTGAACCAGGTCATGCAACTGGTCAATGCCTGGATGTCCGATCACTGTCTTTCGCTTGCTCTGAGCAAGACGGAGATCGTGATTCTCACAAAGAAGAGAATTAACACCGTCGTCCCACTGCGAGTGGAAAGGGAAGTGGTCCAGTCAACGCGTGCCGCCAAGTACCTCGGAGTCATGGTGGACAACAAGTTAAGCTGGAGAGACCAGATCTTCCGTTCGGCGAACAAGGCTGCTAAGGTGGTCTCTTATCTTAGTAAGCGGGCGGCCAATGTCGCGGGTCCTCGGTCCAGCAAAAGACGGTTATTGATGTCCGCAGTCCAGTCCGTGCTCCTTTATGGGGCAGAGGTGTGGGCAGACGCTCTCACCAATGAATTTTATAGGTTGCGACTCGCCCGGGTACAGCGTCAAGCTGCGCTCCGGGTGTGTTCTGCCTATCGGACAGTATCCGAGCCTGCCGTCCTGGTGGTTGCCGAAGTCATCTCTGTCAAGCTCTTGGCAGGGGAGAGGAAGGCGATTTATCAGAGACAAGGCGAGATCGGCAAGGACGCAGCGAGATCCGAAGAGCGTGCCCGAACCTTCCAGCAGTGGCAACACAGCTGGGAGCACGAAACCCGAGGACGATGGACTGCGCGACTCATCGAGCAGATTCAACCATGGGTAGAAAGGCGGCATGGCGAGGTGGACTACTACCTCACGCAGTTCCTGACAGATTACGGCTATTTCAAGTCGTACCTAAACCGGATGGGCAAGACCGGTTCACCGGATAGCATCTTCCGCCCGGGCGTTCCCGATGACGCGGAACACACCTTCTTCCGCTGTCCGTGTTGGGAAAGGCCCCGCCTGGAGGCCACAAGAAAACTCGGTGTTTTTTCGGTGGATACGGTCTGCGAAAGATTATGGAGGATGAGGGGAACTGGGATTGTTTGTCACAGTTCGTCCGGGGCATCCTCCTGGAAAAGAAACCCGATCTGGGGTTGGCAACACTGATTGCCTGAAGAATACAATCATAATTATGTGTATGAAATTTTATTGATTAAGAGTGGTTGGGTGTTGTATTCGTGCTGTCTGGAACTGGTTATTTATGCACGATCGAAATCTGCTTGAACGTCGATCGGAGGAACTGTGAGTAGTTGGTGCATATTGACTTTGCTAATGGTTGTCTTACGACATTATCATCGATCTGCATGCAGTAGACGGTAGCTGGTCTGTTGATCGGCGAAACTGATCTGTGGCGCATGCGCCGCGGTGAACCACTGCTGCCACGCGCACGGCCTGACCTGTACCTGCTGAACTCACGGCTGGCGGAACGGAGCATTTACTGCTGCGCCTGCCGCTGACTGAATACGTCCCGCCTGACATTGCTGCCTGCGCCGTGCATCGCTCCGCATCGGGCGACATGGTGATTCATACCCGTTCAACTTTAGCGCAGCTTTCATTAATTGAGGCTGTTCTAAATGACGCTGAGACCTAGATATTGATTACACATTTGCTATCGGAAGATTTCGTCGTAGTTAATAACGAGAGGACTCTCAACGACGCCAAGAGGTTTCTTGTTTGAATTCTGAAAAGAGTGTAGGATGGATGGGACAGCAGGCTATATAGCACGTTCATCGTTCTTACCCATCGGGCTTACCATCGGTCGAAGCATGGATGCAATATTCAGGCCGGAGTAAATCGGAAATATATCGAAACAAAGAACACAATGTATTAAGTTGGTTCGAAGCTTGGTACAAAGCTTATTTTAGGAACAAATTCCCGGTGTAGTAAACAAAGCAGCAATTGTCACCCTTTAAATCTGTATGATGAATCATGTATGCGGATCTATAATGAGTAAAAGAAGCAGCTCATGTTCACTTTGCACTTTGAATTCCTCTTGCAGATACTGGTGGCTGCTATTCGGCAAGAACGTTACATACACAAGATTTCTGTAGTGTGGAGGATATGTTGTATACGAAAAGCTATGCTTATTGGACAACATATGAACCGCTTGTTCTCGTGGGTGTGGGAGCTATTTATTACAATCTACTAATAATATACAGCGTGTATCAAAATGAATGACCTGATTTTAAAACTCAATATCTATTGCTAAAAATGTACTAAAAAAATAATATTTATTGCAAAATACTCACAAAATCTTAAAGTTTTAGGTATGTTATTACAAATGTTCTATATGTCCACCAACAGCAGCAGGAACAAAATCCAGACGATAGCTAAATTCCTCATAAACCTTACACAACTTATCTGCGTTCACAAACCTTATTGCGACAGTTATTCTGTTCTTTAGTTCTTCGATGTCATGAGTTAGAGGGGGAACAAACACTTTTTCCTTCACATATCCCCACAAGAAAAAGTCGCATGGGGTCAAGTCTGATCATCTTGGAGGCCAAGAATGAAGGGCATTGTCTCGAGGTCCCGTGTGCCCTATCCAGCGGTGGGGCAGAGTGTTGTTGAGAAGCTGCCGAACATTGTTGTGCCGGTGAGGCGGAGCTCCATCCTGTTGGAAAATGAACCTAAAACTTTAAGATTTTGTAAGTATTTTGCAATAAATATCATGTTTGTGGTACATTTTTAGCAATAGATATTGAGTTTTAAAATCAGGTCACTCATTTTGATACACGCTGTATATATATATATATACTCGTATGTATATACACACTATATAGAGTGGTGTCGTGTAATTTGTTATAGAATGCAACGATAATTCAAATTGGAAGAGTACGTATGATTCCTTATAAAAATTAATCATTATTCAAATGTAAATTCTTTCTGAATGAATAATAACATTGAGATGTTATTTTCTGCGTACACCAAAATACACACGACAGTCCTGCAGATGACAGCTATTCTGTTACCCGAGCTTACAGCAAAGCCTGTCAACAATGAGCTTATTTAACATTTCTTTCTTAGAAGATACATTTTTTTAAAGATTGTATCATAATGAATAACATGTAATACACATTTTATAAATTTGCCTATAAACAATGTATTGACCCTGTGGCAGTCCTTTAGGGAGATGTGCGTGGGATAGGTGAAGACGACTTCAGTGAGTGGCATCATTCCTATATCTAACCTTTTACTCTCTATGCACACTTCTCTCCTTCCTACTAACATTTGTTCTAAACTAAAGATTCACGTAAAAGTCAAACTAATTTTGACAGTATGTATCTAGAATACAAAGTGTCTAGGTATGAAGAATGAAGGTCAAATATTTAAATAATAAATATATATCTAATAAATTAAAATAAATATTAAATATGATAAAAAAACTAAACCAAAGGAAATAATTAATTCTTAAGCACAATTAAACTGATTCGGATATCAATTATGAGAAAGGGCTCCACAGGCCACTCCACAGTGTAAATGAAGAGAAGAAACGCGCGAACGAGGATCCTTAAACACTGCACTGAAATACTTTGTTGTAATTTATTTGAATAACGTTCAAGTTTTGGATAAATCCGTATTTTTTACCGCAGAAATTTTACATTCAATAAAGGTACTATTATTATTGTCCGGTATGAACTGTAAATTTATATTACTACGAAAAAATAATTTGTTCCTTCATATAATTAATGTTATGGTAGACCAAATGAAGCAGTTGTAAAGGTTGATGAGTAAAAAGAGATTAGAGTCAACTTATGTTTGCGGACAACGTGACAAGTTATCGATTGTCAAAAACAAAACTAATTCTCCTATTATACTTCCAATTTAAAATCTTTCATTCCAGTTGTGATGAATCAGGCAATTTCCATCTTTCCATCGAGTTGTAACGAATACAACGGAACCAGTTAATTTGGTTTTTAGAATTTGTGAAATAGAACAGTTCTCTTGGTTACTTATTTGGGCACCAAACAAACAATTAATAAATTTTGTAATTTTAGTTTTAAAAAACTTACTTTTTTCATAAAGTATTTTATAGGTTATGAAGTAAATTAGTTTTATATCACATTTTTTATTAAAAAAAAATAGGTGGCTTTCAAAGTATAGATGTATTTGACCAAGGTTGATTAAATAATCAGATTATCAATTGCAAAAAAAATTGTTTCTTCCGAAATAATGTAGAAAATACACCGTTAACTCTTTGTTTTTTCCAAGGTGCAAGCGTTCTTGAAAAACAAACTACAAGTAAATTAGGAAATGTTCTTGTATATTTCAATTAGGAAAAACTCAATGAAAAATTAGTCACCGTACTTGAAATTGGGTTTTTGCATTACGCTTTTTGCAATATAGTCCAGGAAACGAAGGAAATAATCGCTAAATGTTTACCATTCACTGCAAGCTGAATTTTCACAGATGTTTGGAGCACTATTAAACATGTATTTTTACAAATGTCCCCGGTTCCTCTGCACTGATATGATTATTGAGCAGTGTCTCACGCGACCTATGGAGGCCGCAGGAGGAGGTCTTATACATGGCCTTAGAGTCAAAGACAAGCTATTTGTCAGGATAAATCTTTGGAACTCCTTATTGTAAGAATTGAAGAATTCGTCGGATTGGAGTTAAATTTTTTAGAGCAGCATGAAACATGAAATAAAGGGACTATATGGCCATAAATCGTTTGTTATCAATGATATTAAATGTCCCAAAATTATATTAAATTCAGTGTTAGTAATAAAAATGTACTAGTCTAACTTATTTCCTTCATCTTTCCCTGAGATAAATTCCGTTCTTTATGTAAAGGAAACTATTCTGATCACGCACTTACCGTAGTAACTGTAGAATATTTACTGTTACTATATCTAACCTTCACGTACATGATCCTTACGAAGGAATATAATTTTATTAGTTTTATTATAAGGGAAGAAATGCAGCTTATTGAGAATTACATTGAATTTAGGTAGAAAATGTTAAATGTGTTTATTTAAACGGAAGTCAAAAACGAAGAACAAGCATCTTTAAAACTATGTACGGTCAGTTAATAATAATTAAGTAATTACTAATAACCTATCCAACTCTTGTCTTGAGGTTATGTGTTGTAAAATTCAACCCTGTACTACACGTTTTAATTCTTTTATCAAATCTAAGCTAAATCTGTTTAAATTAACAATAAATTAACTAATATATTCAATATATCTTTTATGTACTTCTTCTTATAATTCTGATTTGATCTTAATTAAAAAAAAATATTAATTTTAGTAAAACATTGCTAATGATAAATTAGGAATCGTTCTATTTAGTTTTATTACGAATAAAAATTATATTAAACCTACACAATACCAAAAACGTTTAATGCATACAAACAAAATGTTATAAGTACAGTATTGTACAAATTCTGTTACGGGCATTGAAGGAGGATAATTGGAGATAAAAAGAAATGAAACTAAAATATTTTAAACTCGTAACGACTTTTATTTTTAATTTATACACATAGATGAAAATACAATAGGAAATATTTTACATGAGTTGATTAAACTGTAGTTGATAATTATAGGTTTGATTGGATTGATTAACCCACGCTGACGTCATTAAATCTTCAACAGAATAATATCCTGGCGAATAATATTATGTAAAGATAAAATTATTATTTATTCCGTCAATAATACACATGTCTCTGCTGTTCATCGCATTTCTGTAATGGCTTGTGGAAACTGCATTACAGAGATATCACGTGTAACCAGATTGGATCTTTCGTTCGTAGATTCTTTCCTGGAAGTGTTGTTTCTTTTAGAGAACCTTCTGATCGTTTTTTGTCTATCATCTGTTCCGTAGTAGGATGTAGTACTTGAAAGTGAAAAAAAGTTTTCTTTAGTACTTTTGTAGAATTTCTAGAAAGCTCTTGAAAGAACAAAGAGGTCTCTAGCATTAAAAATTATGAATGGCTGAAATGAGTCATACAACTTAGATTTTTCACAGTAACTTTTTTTGCGTGATAGCACTAATACTCAAAATTAAATAAAACAATCAATACACCCTAAGCTATATTGCATTTAATCTAGTGAATAGCTTATGGCCTGTTTAAGTAAATAACGTTAATATGTAGAAATATAGTAATCTTCGTACCATAAAGACATATATGAGTATTTTAAACACCTTAAGTGAAAATTGTCTACATATTATAGTTGTACATAGTTCTGAATAACATTTTGCTGTTTAGTACTCACTGACAGCACTAAAAGTTTGGTTTTGTACTCTACATTCCATCACAACTCAGCTCTAGATAATCGAATCCCTTTCATAGTTTATAAGAAAAAAAAGTTGAGGAGAAGAAATACCAGGTTTAGGGGTGAGGGTTTTAATCAAGCAAATGACGAGAGCAGAGTGAATTGGAAGCCTGGTGTACATATTTTAAGAGATGTCAAGTCATATATTTTTCTTTTTAAGCTCTTGGTTGTTATAAAATTATGAACTTAATTACTAACACATATTTGATTATGAAATTAGTTTTCAAACTAATCAAAATAAAGATTTTAACAATTGTACCTTGTATAATTAATTGATATAAATATTAAATTATAGAGTTGCAAATTGCAAAACAATACTTAACAGTAAAATGAACTGCAGGAAGTCAGATTGTAAAAAGAGTAAACATTTCATAAGCAGCAAATATTGGTACTCCAATCTCAATAAGCTACTTAATAGTTCGAGTTCTTTTCCCTTTTCTATTTTTTCTATTTACATACATCTAATTAATAGCTAAAATAACTAATACCTGTATTTAAATTATGGAGAGTAACAGATTTAAAGTAAGGAGGTAACGTAAATAAGAAAGTGAAAAGGAATGAAGTGAAATAGGCTTTCAAATTTCAAAGTTATTTTCGGTAAGGTACACAATTTATGGCTGAAAATCCTTGGTACCCTTATAGCTATGGTATTCATATTCAAACTCAAGTTTGTGTTAATTTTAAAAGTATTGTTTATATGTTTGAAACCATGTAACGGAGAGTTTCCAGAGATTTCTTATATGAAGGTGGTAATCTACTGGTAAAATAAGTTAATTCTTAAAATCCCCCATGTAACGTTTGGTTACCGATCTGTAATTTCCCTTACAGGAGACATTTCTGCTAAGGACTGATCAAATCTTAACCCTCAAGCAAAGATTTAATGATGAATTGCCCACTGTATTCAACGTTTTCACATGATTAATAGCAAGCACTTATCAATACCACAGTTCTTTAAAACATAACACCAATACAATGAACGAGTGGCTGCAATGCAGTCTATATATTATCTTATCATGAGCCAGCTCGCAGAAATCTATAACAACCTGTTTCTTATTATTGCAAGACTTTCTTAGCGTCCTTCGTAAACGCAGGATATTATTTCAGTGATAATAATATGATCAGAAAAAGATGCACCTAAGACGTGTTGAGGTTTAGCTTGTTTTTTCTGAACCCTATGAATGGAATTTCATATTGTTATATGAATTTCCATAGTTTAAAGACAAGTAGTATTACAATTAATTGTTAAACTTTATGCATAAATAACTGCAACCAATCTCAATTGGAACATGGTACCGGTTACGTATAGCAATAGAGGATACGGATGTCAAATTTCGATTTGCAATTTAGTCTGGGAGCTTCAGAGTTGAGTTATGAATAAAATGTCTTGTCCTTTCAACTCGTCGTGGCAGATTGATTATTTTTATGCTCAGTTATTCATTGTCGTGAAGTACTAGCATAACATATAGAAGCACGAGTTCCAAAAAAATATTTCAAAAATATCAGTTATTTGTTATTCTTGTGTGTTATTGTGCATATATTCAATCGGTACTTGCTTGTTTTGGATACTTCAGAATGTTTGAGATAGTCATTCTTCTATGCCTACCAATGATATAACCAATAGTATTGGATAGGTGAAATGCAGGAATGAGTAAATATATTACATACTTTATTAATGAATTAGTGGCTCCCATTTTATATGCAAGTCAATTGTTTAGCTAGTCCAAACTGAATTTGAAAAATAGTAATTAAAATACGTAACTGAAATATGATTATATTTATAAATAGTTGTTTAAATCAGACTGGCGTTTACTAAAGTAATGGAAGACGCTATGAGTATAAAAACGTTTTTAACAATTTGATTTACGTATAAAGTTTTTTCAACAACGAATAATGAAAAAGAAGTTTCTTTATTTAATGCTAAGTCTTAGTAAACATGCATGTATTTGGTTTATTTATAGGATTTATACTATATAGGCCTTTATACTACAAACTGGATTAAGATATTCTTATATGTTCTAAAACTTAGAGTTTCTTTAGTTCTACAACATCTAATGACAAATAGTTCGTCATAATAGGTATAATAGGAATAATAATTTCCACACACTTTCAGCTAAACATTAGACATTGTTTTAGCAGTCAGGTTTACGCGGGCAGTATCATTCTTATAATTTATATTATATTACTACAAAGTTCAAATATTTATCTTTATACATTTTACCATCAAATAATAATGCATGATTTTGTATCATAAGAAATAACACTCAAATACAGAATGGACCATGCAATACAAATGAAACGTAAAAACGAAGATTATACACAGTAAAATATTCGTTAACGATTATTATATAATCTGGAAGAAAAGCAAAAGTATCCCTCAGTGTATGATAATGTATGTTTTAAAGGCAATAAGAGATCTCAGAGACGTATACAATCTGTCTGTAAAGTCTCTTTTGCGGTAGATAACGCCAGTAGCAGAATGTCATGTGCAACAGCTCCCTTTTATCAATCACCTGTCACTAGCGGTTAACATCTTGTCAGGCGTATGGTTGTGCGATGTGTGCTGTCAAACTTCATACTTTACACACAAAGAGTTTCTTTAGAGTGGTTTGTAACAACAGAAAGTCATGCATAAACGCAATGTGATTTTATATGTAAGTCCTGTATATAGTTTTTGGCATTATGCAAATGATTTTAATATTAAAAATAGAAAAAAGTTAAGAAAACTAATTTATTATACTCACACTGACGACCATTTCCAGACGAGAAATTTACAACATATTTTTTTTTTATCGTCCATTGTACCTGTATTTTGTATTAACGTAATCAGAAAGCCGCTTTCTCTGAGAGTATGAAGCCGAATGGTAGTCGAAGTTTGACGAAAGAATCTGTTTTAATTAAATTTCTATTAGAATGTGAAAAGTATCAAAATCATTTGGATACATTTAGATATACGTAGCTCATGAATCCAGTACAGAAACAAGGATGGAGAGATGCCGTGGCCTCGTGTACTTCTCGAGTGCGGGACATGCCCAGGATAACTCAGTTGAGCCGAATGTCTTCATATCATTTAAACAAACACGCTACTTGAACTTTTCTTCTAGTTTCTAGTCGTATCCTAACTACTTGCCTCCCGCTTCGCTGTGCCCTCCCCCTATTATTTAATTTCCATGTGACATTATTGTCCAGTTGCTAGAAGTAAATCTATGAGTTCTCATCTTGAGCTAAAGTTTCTTGGTACTTTTTCTCAATAGCTAGGTCCTCCAATTAGTTAAACACCCATTTTCAATACCTGTTTCTCGGTATTTAACATTTTGTTGCATTTTCATTGAGTTGTAAACTATTTGGCATTAAAAAATACTTTTCCTCAGTAAATTAATATTATCTGGTCACTAACGTTGTTTTTCATCTGTTCAAGTTCTGACTGATATAAAGTTTAAGAGTGTAACATTTAAAAGACTAATGGTATAAAAATTACAAAAATTAAAGACACTTTAAGAACTACAGTTGTAGGATATAAATTGGAGTTAATTTTTAGAACTAGGATGTGGCTCCTCACTGTTTTATGAATGATATATGTTAGAATAAGTAATTCTAGTTTGTTATTTGATGCAAGTCTTTTTAAGTTTATTCAAATGCATATCGACCACAGACATGGGTAGAACATTATTGTAGGAATGCCTCATTAAACGAAAATAATACATTAGTATCTCATCAGAAGTCTCAACATGCAGTGATTCCTCTGCTTTAGTTAACTGTTTTATTAAAATCCAATCTAATCATCAACCTTTTACTGATACGTATATATTAGTATGGTTTAGTTTTTTATCCTGTTAAGGGTGATAAAGAAATTTATTTTTATTAAAAAAATATGAAAATATTTCAATACGTTTCTGATTATTTTGAAAATAATAACAAGTTCATTAAATTTTTTGTGTATAGTCACTGCTCTCATATTTTTGTCTTGAAGGTTATAGGTGGGCTCCATCAGAATCCTAACCAGATACTTGTATAACAACAAGTTGCATGGTAGCACCTCTATGGAACAATTAATCGCTATTTATGTAACCTGTCTTGTCTGATTGTACTAGTATTGGATTCCAACAAGTCTGTATTTGGAAACTTTGAGGCACTGCCAATTATACTTATAGACAGTGAAGTTAGTTGGAAGAAAAGTGATTACTAATATACGGATGTTTATAGCACCCAACGAAGAATTGTTGGACTCTTATTTTATATAAGTTCAGAAGCAATTATACATTCAGGCAGTGGGAAACATTTTTACCCCTAGCCTAACACAGTCGTTTACTGCATGAACACTGATTATGAGCACAAAAACTTGTGCCACCTGAAAATTCATTTATTTTCAGTTTCTTTATATGGTAATTGCTTCCAAGAAAACTTGAAAATGTGTAGAAGATATAATAGAATGGTTTGATTTCCTCAAAAACTTTTAGAATCTGCATTTTTGTCTCAATACTGCAGGAAGGTCGATGTTTTAGACAAGTGCTTAAGCCAAACACTACAAAGCGATTATTGTCAGTTCTCTAATTTTTCATAAATATCTATAATCTCAATACTCAACATTTTGCGACTTCAGAAGTTTTGAACAGACTACTATAAAAACCTTGCTTTGATAGATGAGCCCTAGATGTTATGCTGATAGGTCAAATAGTATTTAAAACATTACAGAGAACTATTTTCATACAAAGAGCAATATGGATTCAGATTTATTGGCTAATAATAATATGAATCAAATCAGTAAGAAATGTAATATAGGTTGCACAACAAAGTCACTTATATTCTCAGAGAGAGCCGTCACCACAGCAACTCGGTGTATACTTTGGATTATAGTGACACTTCTCCACATATTTATTACATGTTATATGATAGCAGGTGATGTTAATCAGGATATTCCGATGGGTCCATTCCGATATTCAGTTGTTCTATTTCTATTAAGACCATAGAACATTACGTCAAGTGTCATTGACTTGATTTTAATGATGTAACTCCTTGGGATTTGGCTGATCGTTAACGAATATTTGAACCTTTGGTTTTTTGTTTGGACAAATTAGAAAAAGAAAGAAATTTCTAAGCAAACTGAGGACAATAAATTATATGAAATTTTATCGTACCACATATAAACATATGTAGCCTAAATACGTCAACTCATACAACATCACCTTGTAGTGACGGTGTAAACTTTATTAATTATAGACTCATATTAAACTTACCCTAATTAACAAGAATTTGAACGCATCACTTAGCAAAGTATCTCGAAGGACTCGTGACTTAAAATTTTACATATGAGTTCTATCACGGTACATTTCCAACCATGGAATTTGGTTGAGCGTCATTGAAACAGGCTGAGACAATTTCTCTCTTGACTGCCTGGGGGTGTAAGTCTTGCTTTTCTTTATAATTATATTTCTTTCTGTTTACCAGCACGATATCTCTTGAATTAAATGAACTATGCATTTGGAATTTCATTGTTTCAAGATTATCATTTAGAATAACATGAGCACTGCCTCTCTATGGTATTGATATGCATAACATTTGGTGTTTATCTGTTTGCTTTCAATTGATACTATATTAAAAAAACATAATGTAAGTAGTCTAATAACACAGCTCTTTATGTAAAAAAATTATAATAAAACATATAGTGGATACATGAAGAAAGTTTCAATTGAAATTATAAAAAGTTCAGAGAAACTTTTGAACTCTTTAAAGTGGGATTGATTTATTTATTGCCTCCAAAAGTACTACATTCTTGCTTTCGAATGGAGTATCAATTCATTGCTACATCTTGCAATGGTAAAATATTTGTTTTGTTACATAAAACATTTCTTATACCGTTATAGCTTAAATTGTGCTATGTTATTCTTATGAAATTCGTATTTTTTCTGCCTATGGTTAGTGCTACCTTGTAAATATAATATAAATTTTTATATGCTATTAACTAAAAGCACGTTTTAAAAATCTGTTGCTTGTATTGAGAAGTAGTTACTATTTTTAGCAAAAATAAAGCATTAAATCCTTTTACTTCAGATGTAAATATACTTGGAAGTTTTATACATCACCCCAATAGTAATGTTAACTTCACCCTCAGGTAAAATAATATTTATTTTAAACTGACAGCGAGATTTCTGTGTTGTGACATTAACATTATAGATTATTTTGTTCAAACATCTTGGTTCTTTCAATCTCTGTAACTTACCCATTATCCTTATTTATTGTTTAAGCCTCATCTGCTTAATTTGAAAGTGTTGCATGTTTAACACCAAGACGCAAATGGTGACTTTTTATTCCTAAACTTATATCAAGGAATGATTCAAGTTTTATAAATTCGCAATTCAAATCGGAACTTATCAGTTCTCACAACAACTTCCTCGAACAATCTGTTTACTGTCTCAGTGATAATGAGATTAAAATATTTAGAGTTATTAAAATCCCATTCTCCTTCTGTAATCTGTTGAAAGGTATGAATTTTTACGGTGTGTGGGGGATTTTGGCGCAGAAAGAAGACGGAATCCTTCCGTATGATTTTTACTAACCTTAAGACTTTTTATGGTTGCTCATCTATCAAAGCAAGGTTTTTATAGTAGTCTGTTCAAAACTTCTGAAGTCGCAAAATGTTGAGTATTGAGATTATAGATATTTATGAAAAATTAGAGAACTGACAATAATCGCTTTGTAGTGTTTGGCTTAAGCACTTGTCTAAAACATCGACCTTCCTGCAGTATTGAGACAAAAATGCAGATTCTAAAAGTTTTTGAGGAAATCAAACCATTCTATTATATCTTCTACACATTTTCAAGTTTTCTTGGAAGCAATTACCATATAAAGAAACGTTCGTTAAAAATAAATGAATTTTCAGGTGGCACAAGTTTTTGTGCTCATAATCAGTGTTCATGCAGTAAACGACTGTGTTAGGCTAGGGGTAAAAATGTTTCCCACTGCCTGAATGTATAATTGCTTCTGAACTTATATAAAATAAGAGTCCAACAATTCTTCGTTGGGTGCTATAAACATCCGTATATTAGTAATCACTTTTCTTCCAACTAACTTCACTGTCTATAAGTATAATTGGCAGTGCCTCAAAGTTTCCAAATACAGACTTGTTGGAATCCAATACTAGTACAATCAGACAAGACAGGTTACATAAATAGCGATTAATTGTTCCATAGAGGTGCTACCATGCAACTTGTTGTTATACAAGTATCTGGTTAGGATTCTGATGGAGCCCACCTATAACCTTCAAGACAAAAATATGAGAGCAGTGACTATACACAAAAAATTTAATGAACTTGTTATTATTTTCAAAATAATCAGAAACGTATTGAAATATTTTCATATTTTTTTAATAAAAATAAATTTCTTTATCACCCTTAACAGGATAAAAAACTAAACCATACTAATATATACGTATCAGTAAAAGGTTGATGATTAGATTGGATTTTAATAAAACAGTTAACTAAAGCCGAGGAATCACTGCATGTTGAGACTTCTGATGAGATACTAATGTATTATTTTCGTTTAATGAGGCATTCCTACAATAATGTTCTACCCATGTCTGTGGTCGATATGCATTTGAATAAACTTAAAAAGACTTGCATCAAATAACAAACTAGAATTACTTATTCTAACATATAGCATTCATAAAACAGTGAGGAGCCACATCCTAGTTCTAAAAATTAACTCCAATTTATATCCTACAACTGTAGTTCTTAAAGTGTCTTTAATTTTTGTAATTTTTATACCATTAGTCTTTTAAATGTTACACTCTTAAACTTTATATCAGTCAGAACTTGAACAGATGAAAAACAACGTTAGTGACCAGATAATATTAATTTACTGAGGAAAAGTATTTTTTAATGCCAAATAGTTTACAACTCAATGAAAATGCAACAAAATGTTAAATACCGAGAAACAGGTATTGAAAATGGGTGTTTAACTAATTGGAGGACCTAGCTATTGAGAAAAAGTACCAAGAAACTTTAGCTCAAGATGAGAACTCATAGATTTACTTCTAGCAACTGGACAATAATGTCACATGGAAATTAAATAATAGGGGGAGGGCACAGCGAAGCGGGAGGCAAGTAGTTAGGATACGACTAGAAACTAGAAGAAAAGTTCAAGTAGCGTGTTTGTTTAAATGATATGAAGACATTCGGCTCAACTGAGTTATCCTGGGCATGTCCCGCACTCGAGAAGTACACGAGGCCACGGCATCTCTCCATCCTTGTTTCTGTACTGGATTCATGAGCTACGTATATCTAAATGTATCCAAATGATTTTGATACTTTTCACATTCTAATAGAAATTTAATTAAAACAGATTCTTTCGTCAAACTTCGACTACCATTCGGCTTCATACTCTCAGAGAAAGCGGCTTTCTGATTACGTTAATACAAAATACAGGTACAATGGACGATAAAAAAAAATATGTTGTAAATTTCTCGTCTGGAAATGGTCGTCAGTGTGAGTATAATAAATTAGTTTTCTTAACTTTTTTCTATTTTTAATATTAAAATCATTTGCATAATGCCAAAAACTATATACAGGACTTACATATAAAATCACATTGCGTTTATGCATGACTTTCTGTTGTTACAAACCACTCTAAAGAAACTCTTTGTGTGTAAAGTATGAAGTTTGACAGCACACATCGCACAACCATACGCCTGACAAGATGTTAACCGCTAGTGACAGGTGATTGATAAAAGGGAGCTGTTGCACATGACATTCTGCTACTGGCGTTATCTACCGCAAAAGAGACTTTACAGACAGATTGTATACGTCTCTGAGATCTCTTATTGCCTTTAAAACATACATTATCATACACTGAGGGATACTTTTGCTTTTCTTCCAGATTATATAATAATCGTTAACGAATATTTTACTGTGTATAATCTTCGTTTTTACGTTTCATTTGTATTGCATGGTCCATTCTGTATTTGAGTGTTATTTCTTATGATACAAAATCATGCATTATTATTTGATGGTAAAATGTATAAAGATAAATATTTGAACTTTGTAGTAATATAATATAAATTATAAGAATGATACTGCCCGCGTAAACCTGACTGCTAAAACAATGTCTAATGTTTAGCTGAAAGTGTGTGGAAATTATTATTCCTATTATACCTATTATGACGAACTATTTGTCATTAGATGTTGTAGAACTAAAGAAACTCTAAGTTTTAGAACATATAAGAATATCTTAATCCAGTTTGTAGTATAAAGGCCTATATAGTATAAATCCTATAAATAAACCAAATACATGCATGTTTACTAAGACTTAGCATTAAATAAAGAAACTTCTTTTTCATTATTCGTTGTTGAAAAAACTTTATACGTAAATCAAATTGTTAAAAACGTTTTTATACTCATAGCGTCTTCCATTACTTTAGTAAACGCCAGTCTGATTTAAACAACTATTTATAAATATAATCATATTTCAGTTACGTATTTTAATTACTATTTTTCAAATTCAGTTTGGACTAGCTAAACAATTGACTTGCATATAAAATGGGAGCCACTAATTCATTAATAAAGTATGTAATATATTTACTCATTCCTGCATTTCACCTATCCAATACTATTGGTTATATCATTGGTAGGCATAGAAGAATGACTATCTCAAACATTCTGAAGTATCCAAAACAAGCAAGTACCGATTGAATATATGCACAATAACACACAAGAATAACAAATAACTGATATTTTTGAAATATTTTTTTGGAACTCGTGCTCCTATATGTTATGCTAGTACTTCACGACAATGAATAACTGAGCATAAAAATAATCAATCTGCCACGACGAGTTGAAAGGACAAGACATTTTATTCATAACTCAACTCTGAAGCTCCCAGACTAAATTGCAAATCGAAATTTGACATCCGTATCCTCTATTGCTATACGTAACCGGTACCATGTTCCAATTGAGATTGGTTGCAGTTATTTATGCATAAAGTTTAACAATTAATTGTAATACTACTTGTCTTTAAACTATGGAAATTCATATAACAATATGAAATTCCATTCATAGGGTTCAGAAAAAACAAGCTAAACCTCAACACGTCTTAGGTGCATCTTTTTCTGATCATATTATTATCACTGAAATAATATCCTGCGTTTACGAAGGACGCTAAGAAAGTCTTGCAATAATAAGAAACAGGTTGTTATAGATTTCTGCGAGCTGGCTCATGATAAGATAATATATAGACTGCATTGCAGCCACTCGTTCATTGTATTGGTGTTATGTTTTAAAGAACTGTGGTATTGATAAGTGCTTGCTATTAATCATGTGAAAACGTTGAATACAGTGGGCAATTCATCATTAAATCTTTGCTTGAGGGTTAAGATTTGATCAGTCCTTAGCAGAAATGTCTCCTGTAAGGGAAATTACAGATCGGTAACCAAACGTTACATGGGGGATTTTAAGAATTAACTTATTTTACCAGTAGATTACCACCTTCATATAAGAAATCTCTGGAAACTCTCCGTTACATGGTTTCAAACATATAAACAATACTTTTAAAATTAACACAAACTTGAGTTTGAATATGAATACCATAGCTATAAGGGTACCAAGGATTTTCAGCCATAAATTGTGTACCTTACCGAAAATAACTTTGAAATTTGAAAGCCTATTTCACTTCATTCCTTTTCACTTTCTTATTTACGTTACCTCCTTACTTTAAATCTGTTACTCTCCATAATTTAAATACAGGTATTAGTTATTTTAGCTATTAATTAGATGTATGTAAATAGAAAAAATAGAAAAGGGAAAAGAACTCGAACTATTAAGTAGCTTATTGAGATTGGAGTACCAATATTTGCTGCTTATGAAATGTTTACTCTTTTTACAATCTGACTTCCTGCAGTTCATTTTACTGTTAAGTATTGTTTTGCAATTTGCAACTCTATAATTTAATATTTATATCAATTAATTATACAAGGTACAATTGTTAAAATCTTTATTTTGATTAGTTTGAAAACTAATTTCATAATCAAATATGTGTTAGTAATTAAGTTCATAATTTTATAACAACCAAGAGCTTAAAAAGAAAAATATATGACTTGACATCTCTTAAAATATGTACACCAGGCTTCCAATTCACTCTGCTCTCGTCATTTGCTTGATTAAAACCCTCACCCCTAAACCTGGTATTTCTTCTCCTCAACTTTTTTTTCTTATAAACTATGAAAGGGATTCGATTATCTAGAGCTGAGTTGTGATGGAATGTAGAGTACAAAACCAAACTTTTAGTGCTGTCAGTGAGTACTAAACAGCAAAATGTTATTCAGAACTATGTACAACTATAATATGTAGACAATTTTCACTTAAGGTGTTTAAAATACTCATATATGTCTTTATGGTACGAAGATTACTATATTTCTACATATTAACGTTATTTACTTAAACAGGCCATAAGCTATTCACTAGATTAAATGCAATATAGCTTAGGGTGTATTGATTGTTTTATTTAATTTTGAGTATTAGTGCTATCACGCAAAAAAAGTTACTGTGAAAAATCTAAGTTGTATGACTCATTTCAGCCATTCATAATTTTTAATGCTAGAGACCTCTTTGTTCTTTCAAGAGCTTTCTAGAAATTCTACAAAAGTACTAAAGAAAACTTTTTTTCACTTTCAAGTACTACATCCTACTACGGAACAGATGATAGACAAAAAACGATCAGAAGGTTCTCTAAAAGAAACAACACTTCCAGGAAAGAATCTACGAACGAAAGATCCAATCTGGTTACACGTGATATCTCTGTAATGCAGTTTCCACAAGCCATTACAGAAATGCGATGAACAGCAGAGACATGTGTATTATTGACGGAATAAATAATAATTTTATCTTTACATAATATTATTCGCCAGGATATTATTCTGTTGAAGATTTAATGACGTCAGCGTGGGTTAATCAATCCAATCAAACCTATAATTATCAACTACAGTTTAATCAACTCATGTAAAATATTTCCTATTGTATTTTCATCTATGTGTATAAATTAAAAATAAAAGTCGTTACGAGTTTAAAATATTTTAGTTTCATTTCTTTTTATCTCCAATTATCCTCCTTCAATGCCCGTAACAGAATTTGTACAATACTGTACTTATAACATTTTGTTTGTATGCATTAAACGTTTTTGGTATTGTGTAGGTTTAATATAATTTTTATTCGTAATAAAACTAAATAGAACGATTCCTAATTTATCATTAGCAATGTTTTACTAAAATTAATATTTTTTTTTAATTAAGATCAAATCAGAATTATAAGAAGAAGTACATAAAAGATATATTGAATATATTAGTTAATTTATTGTTAATTTAAACAGATTTAGCTTAGATTTGATAAAAGAATTAAAACGTGTAGTACAGGGTTGAATTTTACAACACATAACCTCAAGACAAGAGTTGGATAGGTTATTAGTAATTACTTAATTATTATTAACTGACCGTACATAGTTTTAAAGATGCTTGTTCTTCGTTTTTGACTTCCGTTTAAATAAACACATTTAACATTTTCTACCTAAATTCAATGTAATTCTCAATAAGCTGCATTTCTTCCCTTATAATAAAACTAATAAAATTATATTCCTTCGTAAGGATCATGTACGTGAAGGTTAGATATAGTAACAGTAAATATTCTACAGTTACTACGGTAAGTGCGTGATCAGAATAGTTTCCTTTACATAAAGAACGGAATTTATCTCAGGGAAAGATGAAGGAAATAAGTTAGACTAGTACATTTTTATTACTAACACTGAATTTAATATAATTTTGGGACATTTAATATCATTGATAACAAACGATTTATGGCCATATAGTCCCTTTATTTCATGTTTCATGCTGCTCTAAAAAATTTAACTCCAATCCGACGAATTCTTCAATTCTTACAATAAGGAGTTCCAAAGATTTATCCTGACAAATAGCTTGTCTTTGACTCTAAGGCCATGTATAAGACCTCCTCCTGCGGCCTCCATAGGTCGCGTGAGACACTGCTCAATAATCATATCAGTGCAGAGGAACCGGGGACATTTGTAAAAATACATGTTTAATAGTGCTCCAAACATCTGTGAAAATTCAGCTTGCAGTGAATGGTAAACATTTAGCGATTATTTCCTTCGTTTCCTGGACTATATTGCAAAAAGCGTAATGCAAAAACCCAATTTCAAGTACGGTGACTAATTTTTCATTGAGTTTTTCCTAATTGAAATATACAAGAACATTTCCTAATTTACTTGTAGTTTGTTTTTCAAGAACGCTTGCACCTTGGAAAAAACAAAGAGTTAACGGTGTATTTTCTACATTATTTCGGAAGAAACAATTTTTTTTGCAATTGATAATCTGATTATTTAATCAACCTTGGTCAAATACATCTATACTTTGAAAGCCACCTATTTTTTTTTTAATAAAAAATGTGATATAAAACTAATTTACTTCATAACCTATAAAATACTTTATGAAAAAAGTAAGTTTTTTAAAACTAAAATTACAAAATTTATTAATTGTTTGTTTGGTGCCCAAATAAGTAACCAAGAGAACTGTTCTATTTCACAAATTCTAAAAACCAAATTAACTGGTTCCGTTGTATTCGTTACAACTCGATGGAAAGATGGAAATTGCCTGATTCATCACAACTGGAATGAAAGATTTTAAATTGGAAGTATAATAGGAGAATTAGTTTTGTTTTTGACAATCGATAACTTGTCACGTTGTCCGCAAACATAAGTTGACTCTAATCTCTTTTTACTCATCAACCTTTACAACTGCTTCATTTGGTCTACCATAACATTAATTATATGAAGGAACAAATTATTTTTTCTTAGTAATATAAATTTACAGTTCATACCGGACAATAATAATAGTACCTTTATTGAATGTAAAATTTCTGCGGTAAAAAATACGGATTTATCCAAAACTTGAACGTTATTCAAATAAATTACAACAAAGTATTTCAGTGCAGTGTTTAAGGATCCTCGTTCGCGCGTTTCTTCTCTTCATTTACACTGTGGAGTGGCCTGTGGAGCCCTTTCTCATAATTGATATCCGAATCAGTTTAATTGTGCTTAAGAATTAATTATTTCCTTTGGTTTAGTTTTTTTATCATATTTAATATTTATTTTAATTTATTAGATATATATTTATTATTTAAATATTTGACCTTCATTCTTCATACCTAGACACTTTGTATTCTAGATACATACTGTCAAAATTAGTTTGACTTTTACGTGAATCTTTAGTTTAGAACAAATGTTAGTAGGAAGGAGAGAAGTGTGCATAGAGAGTAAAAGGTTAGATATAGGAATGATGCCACTCACTGAAGTCGTCTTCACCTATCCCACGCACATCTCCCTAAAGGACTGCCACAGGGTCAATACATTGTTTATAGGCAAATTTATAAAATGTGTATTACATGTTATTCATTATGATACAATCTTTAAAAAAATGTATCTTCTAAGAAAGAAATGTTAAATAAGCTCATTGTTGACAGGCTTTGCTGTAAGCTCGGGTAACAGAATAGCTGTCATCTGCAGGACTGTCGTGTGTATTTTGGTGTACGCAGAAAATAACATCTCAATGTTATTATTCATTCAGAAAGAATTTACATTTGAATAATGATTAATTTTTATAAGGAATCATACGTACTCTTCCAATTTGAATTATCGTTGCATTCTATAACAAATTACACGACACCACTCTATATAGTGTGTATATACATACGAGTATATATATATATATATACAGCGTGTATCAAAATGAGTGACCTGATTTTAAAACTCAATATCTATTGCTAAAAATGTACCACAAACATGATATTTATTGCAAAATACTTACAAAATCTTAAAGTTTTAGGTTCATTTTCCAACAGGATGGAGCTCCGCCCCACCGGCACAACAATGTTCGGCAGCTTCTCAACAACACTCTGCCCCACCGCTGGATAGGGCACACGGGACCTCGAGACAATGCCCTTCATTCTTGGCCTCCAAGATGATCAGACTTGACCCCATGCGACTTTTTCTTGTGGGGATATGTGAAGGAAAAAGTGTTTGTTCCCCCTCTAACTCATGACATCGAAGAACTAAAGAACAGAATAACTGTCGCAATAAGGTTTGTGAACGCAGATAAGTTGTGTAAGGTTTATGAGGAATTTAGCTATCGTCTGGATTTTGTTCCTGCTGCTGTTGGTGGACATATAGAACATTTGTAATAACATACCTAAAACTTTAAGATTTTGTGAGTATTTTGCAATAAATATTATTTTTTTAGTACATTTTTAGCAATAGATATTGAGTTTTAAAATCAGGTCATTCATTTTGATACACGCTGTATATTATTAGTAGATTGTAATAAATAGCTCCCACACCCACGAGAACAAGCGGTTCATATGTTGTCCAATAAGCATAGCTTTTCGTATACAACATATCCTCCACACTACAGAAATCTTGTGTATGTAACGTTCTTGCCGAATAGCAGCCACCAGTATCTGCAAGAGGAATTCAAAGTGCAAAGTGAACATGAGCTGCCTCTTTTACTCATTATAGATCCGCATACATGATTCATCATACAGATTTCAAGGGTGACAATAATTGCTGCTTTGTTTACTACACCGGGAATTTGTTCCTAAAATAAGCTTTGTACCAAGCTTCGAACCAACTTAATACATTGTGTTCTTTGTTTCGATATATTTCCGATTTACTCCGGCCTGAATATTGCATCCATGCTTCGACCGATGGTAAGCCCGATGGGTAAGAACGATGAACGTGCTATATAGCCTGCTGTCCCATCCATCCTACACTCTCTTCAGAATTCAAACAAGAAACCTCTTGGCATCGTTGAGAGTCCTCTCGTTATTAACTACGACGAAATCTTCCTATAGTAATCAATATCTAGGTCTCAGATATATATATATATATATATATATAGATGATATATATATATATCATCAATACATCATAACTTTTTTTAATTAGGTATGCATGCTCCGCTTCAAACACTTTTTACTGATAAAAAAGAGACATTTTGTCTTATGTAGATAATTTTCTGTATAAAACCATAGAATTCCAAAAAAATTAGAATCAAACTTTTTGTATTTTTTTCAAAATTAGTCATTTTTGGTAGGGAATGACCTTAAATTATAAAATTTTATATTTAAGTAAAACAGATGTGAATAAATGAAAATATATCAAGTTTGCACAAGCTTATTGCGATGAGTTTCGATTCTAGTTCGATATTTCTCTCAATAACCACACACCACTATGACAGCCACTTCCCGTAGTTATTGCCAATAACGTCTGCCAAGAGATAAAGGTTATTTCCCTTCCCTCACGATATTGTTACCTTTAATAATATATCAAAGAATGCCACAAGATTGCTAGCTCAACATACGAGTATACAATCAATTTTACCCGGATACCGTGTTCTAGTAAATTGCATAAAGTACGGAACTTCAGTAATGAAACTGGTACTGAATACTTTTAATTTAGAAAAACAAATAATACTCATAAGAATAGTTTAAATATTTTAAGTTTTATTAAATTTGTTATTAATTCTATCGAAAATATAATTTAAACTGAAGTTTATCAGGCGTTCCAGCAGATCAAACGTGACCCTAGGAAGGACACTTGTCTTCTCAGCTTTCCACATTGAAATTAATATATCTTCTAGCTTTCCAAAACGGGCAGCTCTAATTATTCAAAATATTAACTTTTTTCTCTCTAAATTTATTGTTTTAATTTTTTTACTTCTTTTACAACCATACTAAAATATATTACAAAACAATGTTTTATTTCTTAGTTGTGGTCAAATTTTGAGTTCAATAAGACGAATCCCAGAGATAACTCTATTAAAATCGAAATACCGATTCTTTGTTGAAAGTTTGTTATTGACGGTGGAAGGTTTGAAATTATAAGAGAAGTTCGGGCATTCGCCATCGTTATATGTTACAAAAAGTATAACAAATCGTTTCGAGTATTGAAATCTATCCTCTTTATCAGATGGGGAGGTATTAATACGTACAAAAATAAAGCACCGACAGAAGAAAAATTTTAATTAAAGATTCAAATTTACCCAAAAGCTTCTTGGAGTCTAGTCCAGGTGCTGTTACTCCAGAGAGTGCAAACCCCGAGCACGAGTCACGAATACGAGAATCACAAACACACATCACACCAGTACAGGCGAAAATCTTATACGGAGTGCCGAGTGATACATGTGCGAGCTGATTTACATAAGGTTTTAAGCTGTAACGCTTTTATAACATGAACTTAACTTTAACTTATATCTAATAACTTAACTATCAAACATACGCCTTTTCAGCCTCTTAGCCATTATGATAATTTGACACTCAAACTATTATTCTCGCTCTTATTGGGTTTTTACAAAATATTTATATATATATATATATATATATATATATATATATATATATACTTTACTATGCTTGAACCTAATCTAAATATTTTAAATGTTATTTAGAGATAAAATAACATTGCCTACTACCGAGGCAATTGTGATAAAAAAACTAAATCGTTATTTCAAATTTATAGTTGTCTGCGATTTTATAGTTTAGTTAAAGTTAATTTATACTTTCGTTATTCATAATACGTAATACGAATGTATTTAATATAAGCGTTTTAAATTATTAACATACTTGTGTGTTATCCAAAAGTAATTGAAAATGTCATTCTCTCAAGAGGACGACGCAGTGACTGCTCCACCCTCTCACACAGTGGGGAACGCCCTGGGGAACGTAATGGTTTCTTTCCAGATTTGGTGAGATGAAAAATGTGTTCGCTATAATTTATCCAAAAAGATATCTTGTGTAACCCTAATTGTTAAGAAAATTTATACTAAATATAACAATTTGTTTTGAAAAGCTATAAATAAAGTTTAATCGATTATTATGATAACAGTTGATTATAAATTATTCTGAGATCCCGCTTGTATAGAATGATTGTATATCCTATATAAATTATCTAGCTAATGGATCTGTCATGTATAGCTCTGTTCCGTAATTAACGTTATACTCTTATATTACAATGTCAATGTAGAGAGACTGTTTAGCTACCAACACTACAAGACACAAATCAATTAAATGGTGTTTTAAACAAATGTCCATTATAATCAACTGCAGCTATTTAGAAAAATAGGTTTAAAAAGGTTATTATAAAAAGACAAATAGCGAAAAGTATAATATATAGACGTTTACTACAATTATAAAAACTTAGTAAGCCGACACCTTACATAGGCCAGAATTAAATTAAAATACAAACAATAAACTAAAAAAAACTATATAAGAAATTCAATTCCAGATCGGTGCATGCCAAGAGCTGCCCCCTGAAGGTTGATAGGGATAACCAAAAGAAGTCCACATGTACCTCATCGCTAGATCTTAGCATCCGAGGAGTAGGGACATACAGGGTGTAGAAGATATCTTTTAAGCCTTGAAGTTTGCAGGTCTACCAGGCTAAAATGACCAGGACAGTCCACACTACTCAAGATTTTGATTTCTTCTTCCTCCAACAACGGCAGACCATGGTTAATCCGCAGCCACAGGTATATCTATACAGTTGAATCTTAGCACACGACCACCTTTCAACAATCAGTGCTGCACTCTTTCAAGTAACTCCGGATGATTCTTCTGGTAGGGGCACCAAGCAAATAAAGCATTTTGTTGACCTGTACAAATATACCAGAGAAACAAAAGAGAGGCCATTACGAGAAGCTCTCAAAATGAACCCAAGAGAAACACTCGCCCTCTAGGGAGATGTGAATCGGGTGTTCCCTGCGATCGAGGTTGGAACCATCACCACTCCTGTCTTTAATTTTATTGCCACACGTTAGATACTTGCCATCAATGAAATAATAGTGTGTGTGCGGTGATTGAGAGCGTGTTTATAATCTTATGAGATAACAAAGCACTTACTCGGATTCAAATCCATGTCATTGATAGTACACATACCAATAAGAACGTCCAGACTGCTCTGTAGTATATAAAAATTAAAAGCCAAACAGTCTTCTAGGAATATTCTGCTGTTTGGTAACTAAAGCATGGATGAGATATGCATAACGTTTCCATTGCTATCCATTATCACTAATCTGGGATTATCCCAAATCAGAGGATGTAATGGCTTTCATACTTATACCTTTGGACTTATATTTTCAGCTTCCTTATGTAGAAATTCAGCTTCAAAATTTTAAGTCTATAATTATGTTTTAGATATCTTGCGGTCAGACAGACAGAAGACATACAGAAATACAGTTTTCCAGCCCCTTGAATGATAGGATTCATTGATGCTCATCTGATTACATAACAAATTAAAATGTTTAAATACATTACTTTATGAATTGTATTAAATTTTGAGTAACAAATTAACTGTAATGCTCACCAGTTATAATGTTATTGTACGTTTTCCGATTGCTAGATGACACTCGTTGTAAATTTTATAAAAATTCCGATTTAGATACATGATAAATGCTTAATCATGAGATGAAAAATAAAACTGGGCCACTAAACCAGAGAGCAAAACCTAAAATATACTTCATAAAAGGATACGAAAGAAAGTGTAAAGATACGTAAGTCGCCAGTAAGAAAGGCCTCTTGTAAATTATGCGTCAGCTACTCTCTGTTTTGCTGCGTTGAAACTACTTCTTTGTTGGCCTTTCTACTTGCTGTTGTAAATTTTAAATACTGCTTAACATATCGCTTTCGTATTTACAGTTTTATTTGGATTTATTTCACATTCTGACCTGCTATTAATATAATAATAATAATAATAATTTGTAACAATCTTATAATTTTATACTCATTAAACATCATTTTTAATACTCATTGATATCAACATTTTTCGATTCCTTGTAAATAAATAAACTAGTATCATTAAGTTTGTATTTACCTTGTTATGACTTTTGTGGATAAATATAATTGTTTTCACACGATAGTTAATGGTCATCAAGGTAAACATCAAATTAATCGTAACTCCAGATAAATACCGTGACAGATATACTATGAACTAAAGATATAATTGGATCATGTTTTCATTTAATTATATTACTTTACATGAGTTCAATGAATACAGAATTTGTTTATTGATCCCAATAAGGCCTATGAAGACGGCGGCGTATCAAAATACTATTGTCAAAATTATGCCCTAATAACCCCTGATATGATCCACAAACTCTCACACCTGGTGCTCTGTAATAATAAAGGATTGCCTTATCACTGTAGGATTCTTCGCATTTCTCTATTGAATCATTGGTAGGCTTGGCGCTGTTTCAATAATTAATCGTGGTGTTGTTTCCATTATTTTGATAATCATACTACGTGTTCACTATTATGATAAATATACTCGTTAGGTATTAAAATAACTCAGATATCTTATTTTTAGGAGCAAAAGTAGAAAAAAATATTCTGCACATCTCCCAAAGTTCTAATGCATTATATGAAGGTCAAATATTAATAAACACTTGTCTTATTATAGCCTAGTCAGGTGAGTTTCCATACTAGTTGGATGTAATTGAAAGAAAATAAATAATTATTATAATAAGTATTATCTTAATTACACATCAATGCAAACAAATATTGAAAAACAATAATGACATGAAACTAAATTAAATTGGTGTTGTTTATTCAAACCTTTTACTATAGTGCTATTTGTTAAAATTTACATTTTTTAATGTATGATTACTTCGCCAAATAGTACAATTAGAATTACTATTCGAATTCAAATATAAAAGTGGAAGAAAAAGTATAATAATATTGAGTTTTTGGCGTTGGACTACATGTTATTAAGAAAACAAGCCAGGTTGTCTCTATCTTGATATAATTGTCAGGCCACTTTTATTCTTAGCTTATAACATTTTATAAAAACTGTTCTAAATAATTAAAACCTAATACTATATTATGATATTTCATCAGACCCTACTCATTATGGAATTTAAAACAATAATTTATTATATTCACAAAATTTACAATAAATTGTATATTGGCTTTGGCTACTTCAGCTTTATTAGAATAAAATATCTCTTATTGACCTCTTCAGATCCTTCATTTAGTCCAGAACTATATGGAAAGGAACAAAGTATGAGTGTGGATACTCAAGCTTATGTATGTATGGCAGTTTTTGTTTAGCTGCTAGATAACTAGAAAGTTTTTGTTAGTAGTTTAACAATATCCTTTGTATCTAACCAAAATTTTCTAACCCAACATGAAATAATTGTCATGAGTAGATGCGAGATTATGTTTTTAGTTCATGAGGTAAAAATTGTGTTATATATGGCTTTATTTTTAGATAGAAAAATTTTTCTTTGAAAAAAGTGACTGGTCACAATGGTATGATGGGTAACATGCTTCGAAATATGATAACATAAAATAAACAAGTCACTAACACAGTATAAATTTCCAAGGATAATCATATAGCATTTTATAGTAGGTTCTTAAATAATGAGATGAGGTTATTTTGTAGTGATGGTTCATTTTATGAAACGTTTGGAGCATGGAGCTAATGTATGTTAGTTAAAATGTCTACAAATTCTATTTCATGTAATTTTATAATATTTAGTTTAAAGCAACTTTGCGAAGACAGTGTCTTAAAACATCGAGCGTGTCTCAAAACAGGAAGGGAATTCTATAATTTCAAATGTACAGGGTGGTTATAAATTATTGTACACATTTTAAGATTGAATAAATAAATAACCAATCAACTTAAAAACATGGAAACTGTTTTATTAAATAGCAAATTTAAAACAGTTTTATTACCAATGAAGGACAAAAAGATTACTGTTACTCATACTTTTACAAGGAAACTAAACTAATTCCACGTGCTCTCCGAGGTTTGCACGCAAAGTTTGTAGTCTAAATTCAACTTCACACCATGTCTTTCTGAGCATTGCTGGAGTTATGCTTCCAATAACCTCTCGAACTCTATTCTTGAGTTCCTCAATATCTTGAACTTTTTTGGCGAAGACATAGCCCTTGACATAGCCCCATAAAAAAATGTCTAAGAGTGTAATGTCTGGGGAACGTGGAGGCCAAGGAATTGGACCATCCCGTCCAATCCAACGACCAGGAAACGTGTCATTTAGGTAGTCACGTACTATCTTACCCCAGTGTGGAGGGGCACCATCTTGCTGCCAGTAAACATTTGGTTGTCTATCCTTAATTTGCGGTATTGCAAAAAGTTCAAGCATGTCGAGGTATACCTCTTTAGTGACTGTCGGTTCTGCGAAGAAAAAGGGTCCTATCACTTCATCTATAGCCAAAGCACACCAAACGTTTATTTAGGGCTGTCTCTTTCTTGTTCTCGAACATTATGAGGATTTTCAGTACCCCAAATCCTACAATTGTGTCTATTCACCTTACCAGAAAGATGAAAGGTTCCTTCATCAGAAAAAATTACTTTTTCCAAGAAATTGCTTTCTCCAATGTTTATTGTTTGTTCTTCGAGTTCAAGTAATCTAACAGCAAAATCGTAGCGTCGAGGTTTATCGTTAGGTTTTAGTTCATGTAATAACTGAATTTTGTATGGATGGAGCTTAAGGTGTTTGTGCAAAATTTTTAAGACTGTTAATCGAGGTAATCCTAATTCCAAACTTGCACGCCGAGTAGACTTACCAGAGCTCCTCGTAAACAATTCTCTTACTTGATCAACAATAGCTTCAGAAAATGGAGGTCTACCAGCACCTTTTCTATGTTGGACACTTCCCGTCTGTTCAAACTGCCTATACCAGCGTTTTATAGAATTGTTACTCGGAGGATTGCGGCCATACTCTAAACGAAACCTTCTTTGAACAGTTATTACAGATCTGCTTTCATGAAACCAAAGAACACACCTTGCTTTTTCTTGCACACTAGCCATTTTGATACTGAGGTTAGTTTAGTGTTTGTTTAGTCAACAGTAATTAACAGCTGGTGTGGAAAGACCAATTGTTGACCAGCTGACTATGTCACAACACTAGTCATTATAAGAAGAATCATACCTTACACCCACAGTTTAAGTGACATTTTTACTTTCTTTTTATAACTACTTTTTATAATTATTGTAATGTGTACAATTATTAATTTTCAGTCAGTATATAAAACTGTTTTAAATTTACAATTTAATAAAACAATTCCCATGGTTTTAAGTTGATTGGTTATTTATTTATTCAATCTTAAAATGTGTACAATAATTTATAACCACCTTGTATTTCTCCATAATAATAAACACGTATATGAACTAATAAGATTGTTTCCTAGGATAGTGCTGTTGAAACAGAGCGATACCTTCTACCATCTGATAAACATATACATATGCCTAGGATGGTGTCCCTGATATAATACCTTCTTTCTCCTAAAATATTCTGTTACTGGATAATGCGTTTTAATTTTTCATAGTTTTGTATATAAAAGTGAACTCTTTTTGTATCTATTTGTGCACATAAACTTCAGAGCGATATTTTATCCGACTAGCAATAAATTAATTGATTGCAACGAATTTAGCTCTTCAAAATTGACCACTTTGAAGTTTAGTTCGCTAAACTTTTAACGTAGTCTTTTCCATCAGTTGATGACGTAAGCAATTCAGTAGATTACTAATGATATATTACGATGGACAACAATGGACGGTCTGCTTGGGCTACAGAAAGGTCAGATATGCTCCGAGTGGGACATTTGACAAATGATGGTGTGAAAGAACATTCCTCCACTCGAAGTGTAATTGATCTCCTTGCATTCCTTTATTTATACCTCCCTATACCCTGTTGAATTTATAAGTCTTGCAGTATCCACTATTTAACAGGCAAACTGAACCGACGGATAATATATCTAATTTAAAAAACCTCGCGTTTAAAACTTGTAAATCTCCAATATGGTTTTAAATCGATTTTGTCTAAAAGAAACGTTGACTTAGTGTGACTCATGTGATAGATTAAACGAATAATTATTTAAAATACCCCGTAAAAATCTCAACGTTGTTCATTATTAGATCGGGATAAAATATCCATGTACAAATTTTTTTCCCATCTATCCAATGAATGAAGTCCAGACCAATGCCTTACTCACTGCTTCCATTCCATTATGATGATTCGCAAACTCTTCATAGTTGATTACAAATTGTATAATCTCTTGATCTCAAATCCTGATATAACTGGCTCATAACATGTTTTGTGGATAGTTCCAACAAATAAAGGTAGAAAAACCAATACATTTTAATTTTAATTCCTGGAAAGTAATAAAAAGAGTTTTAGTGCATCTATACGCATACGTATTAAGTTCGATCTAGATCTAAATCTGTTTTTATACTTTACTTTTGAATTAATCATAAAGTCTATCTACCATTAAAATAAATGAATTATATAAAAATATTTTAATGATCATATCTAAATCCAAATCATTCCTTTTCAATACTGCATAATGTAAGTAGTAATAAAACATATACATACGTGGGTTTGTGCTTTGTACTAAAAGCGTCTAGTTCTGTTCCATGATGCCCAATAGAGTTTCAGGTATTTCCGATGCCTTGTTACCTCGATCAAAAGAAAAATCATACTAACTTATAATAATAATGTTCTCTGAACTTTTCAATTGGATAACACTTGGTTTTATTCCAGTATGTTAAGCTCATTTCAAATTTTTTTTTATAAATGTTATTTTAGACCCTTATAATGTAAATTAAATGCCACAACCTATCTTAAAAAGAAGTTACCTTGACATTGAGCTTTAATTGAATAAATTGATGAAACATTCGTTCCTATTTTTCAAGAAATAATTGTTCACACATACTTTCCAGTGATACATACGCAATACAAGTAGGTGGATGAACACGTTTTAGTCCAACTTTAGGGAACTAGTGTATTAAATGTTTATTCTTCTTATTTTACGGTGGGTTTTACTTTAAAAGCCTTGTTAAAAGTTTCTCAATCTGTATTAATGGAATTATACAAAACGTTGCATTAGGAGCTACGCAGCCAATTTTACTTATTAAATAAAAAATGTTTAACAAGTAGCAAATAAGTTATAATAATGACAACGTATTTTGTTAAATGTTTTAAGGTTCTTTATTAATAAAGAAGGATGGAGGACATGTATAATTATCTGCATTAAATGTTATAATAGAAAAATATGTTTTACTATCACTAATGTAAGCTTTATTTATATTGGAATCTGAGATAAATTTGTCTACCGAAATACTTAAGATTTAATTCTTAAAATAACTGTCATTTTGTTAGTAGAGTAATAATAATTAACACATTTCTAGTGTTAATGTTTACGTATTATCTCGCTTATGCTTGATCAAATAAAATATATTGAAATCTAACTAGATTGATTTTTATCGTGTGTGATACAGATCGCCATATTTGAACGCATTCATTGCACAACAAAGATTTAATTGTTTAATAACACTAAATCCAGAAAAGATTACCAAAATAGTTGGACGATTTCACGGATTTAAATCTAAAACTTTAATTCAATGACAAAAACATATTTACGGATGTTGTACTATTATAGTACAGTAGCTGGTAATTAATTGTAAGCTCTTTAAATTAACAATGAAAAGGGAAACAGGACGATCATATTTGGTTGGACCGGGATTTATTGGGCACTGATACCGGTAATGTTACCGAACTACCGCTATCTATTACTTTATATTAAACAATTTATTTAAGTTATTAATCTGATAGAATATATCTCAGTCTATTGACTATACTGATCTGAACGTACCCATTTATACATATCTGCGTGATAACGTTTAATTTGTGTAGAGAGTAATAAATAAGGATATCATGGAAATGTATTCAATTTACTACTAAAATACAAACAAAAACATCAGTAACAAAAATAATGCTGTAATATTTCATGCTTAAAAAATAATACTGCAAAAATTAATATAAATTTAGAATTATTTTCATATCTCCTACTCATCCGTTTAGTTTTCTTTTTTTACTTAGAAACAAAAAACCAGTGTTATTATCATAAAATACGCGTATATACATTCAAAGTTTGTTTGACTTTGGTATGTAAGAAAAGCAGAGTTAGTTTAACATCATACGTACAGCTTTACTCGTTTTGGTTTATTGGCTTGTATTATATTGGTAACAAAAATTAATTTATTTTCGCAAAAAAGGTACACACTATAATTCTATGCAGAATATTGATGAATGGTAATTAAAATACGCTATTAACTATTAATAATAAAATGTATTATTATTATTATAGACGTATTTTGAGCTCGTGTTCACTGTGTTAAATTTTCCTTCTAGTTTTCTATATACAATAAGTCAATTTGGAACGTTGACATTTGGATTAGGTTCCACCTTTGTGTATACGACATGTTTAGTCTTGGGGTAATTGGCATACAATAGATGTGATTAAGTACCACCTATGGCTGAGGTTATTCATGAGCTTTTTACTTAAAAGACTGGCTAACAAGTACAAATTCATCACAATATAGTACCAAATTTTTCTTAGGTTTTTTTGCTACAGAAAGAACATAACTGTATGTATAATCTGACCTCCTCATACTAAAATCAGAATTCAAAAATACACATATAAATATTATTTATAGTTAAGAATACGTTGTAGTAAATCTTTTGTGCAATAATAACTGGCAAAAACCTTAGTGTTTCATCGTGTAACATGATTTTCTTCGATATATAAAAGTATAAAACATTACATTTTTTTAATGTATCTATTTTATTCAGATTTTGTGTACGTGGTGTGTGAAACATAACACTTAAAGATATATGGTTTTTAACATTTTAAATCTCTAAACATTATGAAACAATAACATTAATTATTCAGTTTACAAAACAAAGAATTTGTCATACTTGATCAGTTAGCAAAAGAGTTAGTGCAATACTATGGGAATGTGAATGGCTTTCATAGATGAATGGTTCTCCGAGGGATATAAAACTACCACAGCTGAAAAAGAACTTTTTATAAGTGACTATCAACACCTTTATCATAGGAAAAAACAGAGATCTTTGTACAGAGATTTACAAGTAATATACAAGTTATGAGTTATTGGACGAAAATCAGTAACGAAATCACCAGCGAAGTGGAAAGGAAGTGCCATGTGAGATTTGTTCCATCTCCGCTACAGAACGCCACATCCACGTTCTTGCAGTGCTTTGAGTACACCCTCATGTTGGACAGGGTGTCGGCGATCTTCTTGATGAAAAGAGCCTCCTCTTTCTTACATTTGAGCCTGCTGGTGACGTACACGCACTTGAGGAAACCGTGTCTGGCACTGTACACAACGGCATGAAAAGCATAATTGAATACAAAATCATTAACCATCATGAAGCTTAATTTTATATTTTTCTTCTAGATTTCCTCATTAGGCTTTAAAACACAGCTGTAGCAAAGCAAATAAGATCTCTGAACAAACTGACAACATGTTAACTGTTTATTGTTTGTTTTTCTAGCCGTTTGATAGCATAAGATACAACTATAACATGCTCGCTACTCTATAGAGATATTACTAATACTTACCAGCACAGTTCGAGTAATCTAGACTCCATAGTGTAGTTTTTGCGGCTGACTTCCTCTCTGACCAGACTAACAAACCGGTTAGCACAGTTGTCCCAGTCCTTGCTGATCGCCTTGTAACAGGATGTGTATTGCAGGTACTCTACAATATACAACTTTATTGTAATAGTAACATAACATTATGTAAAACCCACATACAAGAAAATAAAGGTCCAAGTAACGTACACCAGAACGAATTTTACATGATTCCATATTATTATGCTTTATTTTCAATAAAATTTGTTCTAGCTCTTCTAAACGCATATACCTGTTAAATTTTTTAATTTTTTTTAATTTGTTAAAAGATTTAGAGAGACCAAGTATTTATATTCTACTTTCTAATAAGTATTATTTCTGTTATAATAGTTATTAATCGGAATTCTTTAAAACAAAATCATAACGAGGCAAGTTCTGCATATTTTTCCTTCTTTATGTCAACAATGTTTTGCGCAATATAAAATCTGGATAGTTTTTCTGTAGAGTTAGCAAGTTTTTTTAGTACTAACTTACCTTATTGATGTAATGCTCTTTGAATTGGAATATAGAGATTATGAATTAAACACAAACTTTGGAAAGAATGTGACGTTTACTATAATACCAAACACTTAATTTCTAATATGCTGATAATTTGTATATGACAAGTTTAATTACAAGCAAACAAAATTATTCTCTTCAAACATTAACTAACATGTATAATACGGAGTTTACCACTTATTTTCCAGCGGTAATCCTCCTAATGTTTTGACAACCGGAAACAACCTGGCATCCATCTCGCCTATCACCTGGTATACTCGACAATAATACATTCTTGTTCTATTAACTAGACGCAATATTTAACCTTGTGAAGAGACTGATTGTGATTATTATTTGTGAAAAAGCAGGAATTCTTCTACTACTAATATAAAAAGAATATGTTGCAAATAAAATATGTTTATATGCACGTTAATTTGAAAATATACAGTGCCTTCTGATATTGCACACGTTTAGATAAACAAATATATCCATACAATGGGGTTAAAATTTATAACACAAGAACAGCTGCCTGAGCTTCAGCTGCTGTATTTTACCGATTTACTTTTTGATTATATTTATTTCTCTAAGTTATCAGTAGGATGATGCAGTCTTTGGAAGTAAACGGGCTATAACTGAAATAATTTCGAAGATAAAAAAGTTTTCCGAGCACAGCAGTGATATAGCCCAGGTCTTTCGAAGTTTGTAAACTTGGTTGTACATTTACACCTCTACTAAATTAAATATTTTTTAATATTATTTATATATACTTAGTTTCATTACGAGTCTTTCTTCTCCTATATCGCTTAAAAATCTCCATTTCAATAGATGTTAAAAGGCATCTAAAACATAAAATGTCTAACTTTTTGAAAAGATCCCATTTTAAAAGCTTATTTTAGGATCGTAATTAGGTCCAAATGTAATACAATAGAATTAAAACTTAGAAACAACTATTTTCATACAATACAGTCTTTAAGAGTGAATTCTTTAAAACAAAATCATAACGAGGCAAGTTCTGCATATTTTTCCTTCTTTATGTCAACAATGTTTTGCGCAATATAAAATCTGGATAGTTTTTCTGTAGAGTTAGCAAGTTTTTTAGTACTAACTTACCTTATTGATGTAATGCTCTTTGAATTGGAATATAGAGATTATGAATTAAACACAAACTTTGGAAAGAATGTGACTTTTACTATAATACCAAACACTTAATTTCTAATGTGCTGATAATTTGTATATGACAAGTTTAATTACAAGCAAACAAAATTATTCTCTTCAAACATTAACTAACATGTATAATACGGAGTTTACCACTTATTTTCCAGCGGTAATCCTCCTAATGTTTTGACAACCGGAAACAACCTGGCATCCATCTCGCCTATCACCTGGTATACTCGACAATAATACATTCTTGTTCTATTAACTAGACGCAATATTTAACCTTGTGAAGAGACTGATTGTGATTATTATTTGTGAAAAAGCAGGAATTCTTCTACTAATAATATAAAAAGAATATGTTGCAAATAAAATATGTTTATATGCACGTTAATTTGAAAATATACAGTGCCTTCTGATATTGCACACGTTTAGATAAACAAATATATCCATACAATGGGGTTAAAATTTATAAACATATTAATATATACATTTGGTACGACTATACAAAGAATTTTCCTTAAACATATCAAGTATTAATTTCTATCGTGCTACAAGTTAAAAATATTCTTAATACCTATAATCCTATAAATATTCAAAACTTCGGAAAATATAAGGAAATCATTCTTACAGCATTCATACCTCCAACACGCACCGGTTGTTTTGACAAAATACAAGAGACAAAGATTACAATTTAGCGACACATTTCTTTTGACAAATGTATATTTCTGGACTAATTTTTCTGCCAATTGAACTTCCACGATTGTCATTTAATAATGGTATGTTTCTTACTGGACAAGGGTACACCCATTTAGAATAACATTTGACTTATTAAGAGTAGTTTAATATTGTATTAAAGTATACAATAATTTATACCATAAAAACTAATATGAATGTATCTTAACTAGTTTTAAATCAATAATAACCTAAGTAATATTTTAATTACAAGGTTATGAACAAGGGGTATGGAGAAGAAAACATAATAGAGAAATCAGGGAGCTCTACAATAGTACGGATGTAATAGGAGAAATTAAGACTCCGTTGGGCAGGCCATGTTTTGAGAAGAGAAGAGGAATGCAAACTTAGGAGGGTAATGTACGGTAACAAAGAAGGAAGACGGCCCCGTGGGAGACCGAAAATGAGATGGTGGAACCAGGTGAAGGCTGATATGGAGAAGATGGGCGCTTCAGAGGAAGATGCAGAGGACCGTTCAAGATGGAGGAGCTTTGTTGGTGCGGCTAAATATCACCTCCGATATAAATGGCCCTGGGAGTAGGAGTAAGTAAGTAATATTTTAATTGCAAAATACGAAGTATGTCACTGTGACGAGGCTTGACTCCTAGAGTCTGGTGTCCACGTCTGTCTGAGAGGACCCAGCATGACAGTAACACTAGAATACCTTGGTTGTGCTACAAAGTGCTTGAAATATTTTCAGTATTAAAAATGTACTATCGGCATGTTTTCGACATCAGAGATACGTAGGCTACTGCATATCTCCGTCTATATCAGGCGCACTAAGCAGAAGGTGAAATGGAGCTAAACTCAACATTTGCATTCAATCACACTTCTCACCATAATTGGTTTTTGTGGAGATAACTGTGAATACTTATAACCATCATTGAAAGCAATGAAAGTTCAAATTCAAAGTTAATTTTATTCAGAGATCTTAACACTGATAAAATCACAGTGTACCGGTTGTTTTTATTAGAGTACTGGTCGTTGTGCTTTCACATAAAGTTATTACAGTTCTGCACACCGAATTGTTTTTCTAATTATTAAAAATGTAAAGGATAAAAAGAAGACCCCGCCTTAATGACTTTTCTTGTCTTACTACCACACACATTAACTTGGTTTTTTCTTGTCAGTTACATATTTTCATAGTTAAAGTCTAGAAGAACATTTTAATTTTGATGTGCTATGAGAATGTGACAGTATTAAATTCAAAAGATTATTGAAAACTATATTTTAGTACATTTTCAACTATTTCGTTTAGGCTTGAATTTTTTTATCATTGTACCTAAAACATTTATACTATATAATTTATATTTAAATTTGTTATTAATAAAAATGGTATTTCATCATGTAAACACAGATTAACCATGCCGGTTTAGGTAATATTAAAGACAGCTGTGGTAACAGATTCGTAAGCACATAATCTAATGTATTTTTACGTGTTTGAATTTTACTTGACGTTACTTTCGAATTAATAAAACTACATTTTATAGGTACCTAAAACTATAATTCACTAGAATCGTATATAAATAAATAACATATAGCTGTTCCAAATGGTTCCAAGAACTATTATAGGTACTATAAGGGCTTCTCCTGAGTTTACAGGGTGAGTATATAGAACATGTATGTATGAGTTACAGTTTTATCAAAAATTACTAGTACTTTAATACTTAGATAATCTATAACAAGTCGGCAAACTGCATTTAATTTAACCCTTGTGCTAAACTGAGTTTAGCAAATGGAAATAACTTTATGATCCTAACCTGCTTGAAAAACAGGATCGTCGCAGAGGAACTTGAACGTGTGTCTGGCGCCGGCGACATGAGCCTCCAGCGTCTGTCTGTCCTGGTGGGAGAGACATTTCTTGGCGAACTCATCCATGCAACCCATTCCTACTTTGAATGCACTAAAAGATGTGTAGAGTTTAAATACAACCATTCACAAACAAAAAAAGACTATTCATACCATATAAATATATCCGTAGTGAATAATGGTTATAAAGTTATTGTTCGTGGTTTTGACAGAAATATATGATATTATTACATGTATCACAGGTCAATAAAAATCAGGAATAATTTCTTCTACCTAACCATAGTCCGAATTTGCAGAAAATAACTGTGTGTTTGAGTCAATCCAAAATAGTGGCTGTAATATTTTAAATAATAACCACTAAAAATATAATACATTTCCATTTGATATAAGAATTTCACGGCACTTAATTCATAGGGACTGTAGTCTGATATAATGTAACGTAGTTGTGGTAGCGGTTGTATTGTCTCCAGAGAGGGAGCAAATTACTTCCTTTCCCTTCTTCCGGTGGTTTCAATCGCTTATTTTCTTGGAACCACCGAGAACATTCCTTCCACTTCATTTTCAAGATCAAAGATTCAAACCAACGTCAATCATAACCGTCAAATATATATATACGTGTTTTATTCAAAAATAAAACACAATCGTTAAAACAGCAATAGTCAGTCAACTAAGTATATACTATATGTGTAGTTAACCCTTACAGTGCCAAGGTTTCGTGTAGACTGTGAGGAACATCTAGATAATTTTAAGTCACCTTACACTTTAATGTTGAGTTTAGCTCTAGTTCTTCTTCCTCTTAGTACTTCTGGAATCTGACGCTGTCACAGACTTAACTCCTGGAATGAGGAGTCATGTTGTGCTGAGGGAATCCAAGAAAAGTATCTCAGATTCCTGACGCTACACTAAGAGGGAGGAAAACTGGAGCTAAACTCAATATTCATATTGAAACACCCCTTCTCATAGCTAGGTTACGTGTAGCATAACACGTTGTCATTGAAATATTTTAGATATCAATAGTGTATGTTTGAGGCAGATGGATTTGTAACAAATCCCTGAATATATTGGTAGATTGTATTTATTGCATGAATTAATACAGTGGTTGAAGGATTCCAAACTACTTCATAGTTTCAAATTGAGTGTAAACAATTACAAATAAATTAGCTGCCACTTCATTGGTGTATTGAATATAACTGCAAGTGGAACACATGTGCTTAAACACCAGCTGTTTAAACTAATCAAAAATGCTCTAGTAACATTGGAATTTTGAAAGCCGTTGGAAAAAAATAATCGGATGTATTTCAATCCACAAAAGGCACATCTCTAATGTAAGAGCTTTTGATGTATACCATATATGTATTTAAAATACATTTTTATGACTAAAATATCCATACACAGAAAATTCTCTTAACA